>NC_135179.1:20432546-20665046 GCF_041146795.1 Maylandia zebra | reverse complement strand
AAACAACTCAAAATAGGATTTTTAACACTGATACTGATCTTTGGTGATTAAAAAAATCTGATATATTAGCCGATATATTTTCTGTATAACGTGAAAGATGAACAGACTTCACCTTTCAAAGTTTGTTATGTGTTGTGATTTTAGAAGTCCTGACTAAGATAGTATAACAGTACAGTTTAAACGTAATCTTGGTGTATTGTCATAAAAGATCGTAGATTAGTGATTTACGCTCAGGTTGCATCAGCTGGCTGTTGTGTTTGTGTACTTCCAAACCTGTGTTGCCAACATGGAAGTTGCCCTCTGCTGGACAAACTGTGCAAAATCAACAGTTATAGCATGGTTGAAGGGTGTTTCTCCTGTCTCTTTTTTGCTGATATATTGGTATTAGCATTTGGCTGTAATCATTAATAATAATAAAAAAAAAACATGTTGAAAGTTAGTGGGGAAAAAAGATTATGATCAGCCATCAAAAGTGGGTTTGTGTATTTAAAAAAAAAAAAAAATTATACCTGCATGTGTTCCCTCAACCTTTTTCACGCCTCTGTACCACCAATGTCACCCCTATGGGGGTTCTGTCCCCCACCAGGGCGCTTACCTGGGAACCAAAGGTGATTAACTTTTGCCAGCAGGGTCTCTGGGCTGTGACACATCATGACTTATTTTATCACATGAAAATGTACATATGCATATATTTTTAGTTGTATCCTGCTTACTAAAATATTTATTTTTTTCCACGTGCTATGTTTTTATTTTATTGATCTCCTTGTTTATAGCAGTCACAGCATGCTACTGATCACAACATGCTCTGCTGAGCCAGATAGAGGAAACAAGCTGCAGCAAGCATCTTTGCCACCTTATTTGCAGGATCAGTTTACACTCTTGGCCTGTGATTGACAGCTGAGAAAAAATACCAAACTCATTGCCAGAGCTCATGAATGGAACTGCATTGCTCAAATATTATACTCTGAAATTCACATTAATATAATTTTTCTGTAATTGCTTATTGTGCCTCACCGGCTGAGTCTGAATTTACATTCACTGAATGGTAACTGATGGACGACTGACGGGAGCTTTCTGTTGTTGGCACAGCACAGTTTCTGTGTCTGGCAGTTGCTTTTGCCCACTTTACTGGAACATTTCACTGCATATAGAGACCCGAGACATGGTGGGCAGAGCATCTCTGTGTCCAGGTGACGCTTCTCTCGCAAGAATTTGCTACTGTTATTTTTAGCTGTTGTAGACTCTTAGGGGAAATGTAACACTCATG
The DNA here is from genome assembly GCF_041146795.1 of Maylandia zebra. NCBI lineage: Eukaryota > Metazoa > Chordata > Actinopteri > Cichliformes > Cichlidae > Maylandia > Maylandia zebra. The sequence continues at coordinate 20,663,779 of NC_135179.1, read as the reverse complement.
GTAATGAAACTCTGTTTGTTCACTCTTGTTCAATTAAACATTAAAGCACAACATCAGTGTTAATGACACACAGGTCACAGAGTCTGTTCTCCTCATCAGTTGCTGAAGCAAGCCACATTAGAGTCACAATTTAAGGTGACATTCAGAGGTGGCATTGTATTTTTAGCAACTGATGAACTGCCAGTCCTTGAAGTATCAAAGGTATAACTCCCCATTGTCTAAGACTGTGAATGATACAGTAGCTTGGAGTATTATTAATTCATCTATTTCCTACACTGCTTATTCTTTTAGAGGTGTTGAGAAGCAGAACACCTTTTATTTACTTTTTAAGGACCACACACAAACTGGTGGAACTTGTAGAAGCACATGTATGTGATGAACATAACCACATACCCTAACCATAAAAAGCTTCATATATACACTGAATTAACTAAAGGTATTCAAATGCTTATTGACACAAATATCTAATTAGTCAATCAGCAGCTCGATGCATTTAGGCATGTAAATATGGTCAAGAAAGTCCAAACTGAGCAATGGAGAACAAAGGTAATTTCAGTGACTTTGAAGTTGGCATGGTTGTTAGTGCCAGACGAGCTGGTCTGATTACTTCAGAAACTGCTGATCTACTGAGATTTTCCCACATTACTCTCTCTAGGGTTTCGAGAGAATGGCCCCAAAACAGTGAAACTTTCCATTGAGCAGCAGTTCTCGAGTGAAAATACCTCGTTATTGTTAGATTAGAATGACCAGAATCCTTTGAGCTGATAGAAGGCCAGCAATAACTCAAGTAACCACTCATTACCACCAAGGTTGTACCAAGCCAAAACCACCAACCAACCAAAAGAGCATCTCTGAACACAACATACCAAACTTAAACACAACAGCAGGAGACCACACTGGGTACCAGTCTTCTAAGTACAGGAAACTGAGACTACAGATAGCATGGATGGACTGTCAGAAATGAACAGCAGAATATTTTTGATATATCTGATGTGTCTCAATTTCTGCTGCATCACTGAGTTAGTAGAATTTTTCCATAAACCACATGTTGTAATGGTTTTGGGCAAAATATTCTCATTAGACTTTTTCATCTTAATACCAATTGAGCTTTGTTTAAACACTATTGTTACTGGCCATGTCTATCCGTTTTTGACCACAGCATACCATCTACTGATGGCTGCTTCCTGCAGGAGTTCTCTATTCTCGCCTCCACTAGCATCACATCTTAATATCAGTATGGCTCAAATTATTGAGGAATGGTTTCCAGCGCCTTGTAAAACTATGCCACAAAGGATTAAGGCAGTTTTGAAGGCAAAAAGAAGTCCAGCCCAGTACAGCAAGGTGTAACTAATGAGGTGGCCGGTGAGTGTACTGTAGTCATCAGATCATTATTATTAGAATTTTGTCAATTAAATTATTGCTTCTACTGTTACTATAAAAGATACAATTACTGACCCTTGCATCAAACCTTTAAAGCATAATGAAACTATGTTAACAAATATGAATTTCTTAAATATGGGAGAACACACCACAGTGAGGCTCATCCTAGTATCCACCATGCTGGTAGTCTTAATGAGAATCCTCAATTTCATTCTCTGACCAGCAATTTAAAAAAAAAAAAAAAGCAGAAAACAATCCTATGAGCACTACTTTGAGTTCTATTTTTCTTTAGCTTTAGACATGACTGTCCTTTTGGGGGGATTACTGTAGTGTCTGAGCAGAGAGGGGAGGGCTGATGGTTATGTCATTGTTTGGACTGAGTGGGAACCTCCCATCACAGATGTCAAGTTGAACTGCACCCATGACACCCTATAAGGCTCAACAGTTACCGTGTCCCACCCCCGTTACACCTGCTCTGTGGGCTGAGCAGGACTGTACCTCTCTACACCAGCCAGGCTGAATATTTAGGGACAAACATATTTAAAATATCTGCCTCTGATAGCCGTAATTCCCCTTTTACTGTTGATATCAACACTATGTCAATATTGCACAATGTAGGCCTAATCCAAAAAGCTCTTAAACATGTAAGATGATTACAGAGCCGCTATAGTGATGTTGGACAGCTTACGTAACACACATATTTTCCTCTATCTCCTATATTTAATATGAGATATCCATACTTTGCACACAAGCTGTTGTCTTTTCTTTTCCGCCGTTCCCATTAGTTGTTCTTTTCCGCAGCCTCTGAAACTGCCTCTGCAGCCTGCCATAATCCCTGATCATGAATCCCTAACTCCCTGAGTAAACTGGTACTAGATGTGGCCGCAGATCCATGGTAACAAAATTCCACAGGGCATACCCTGGCTTTCCAGCGTTGCTGCTAAATCTCATCTGTTATCTCAGTAAACCTAAGCTTCTTCCGCTCATATGCCTCATCTGCTGCATCTTCTTATGGTGAAGGGAGTTCTGCCATGTGAAAAAATAGCCCACAGACTGCTGGACCAGAGTACTAAGAAAAATCTTGGTGCATGGCTGAAATTATAAACCACTGTAACTGTGACCTTTTTTTAAAGCACATCCTGCTTTTGACTATATTATGTTGTTTAAACATAATAGAACAGCACATGTGTAGGGTCAAAGTAATGCAGTATTCACTCGCTTCAAATATACTTCAAGGGTATGCTAAGTGTACCCTCTTGCACAGCAAACATCAGATATTATTTCTTGTTTCTTGTAGGAAAAAGGTCTGCTCTGATACAGTAAACCTTTTTTATCAGCCACAAAGTACGGTATACAGATATGCATTTTTTTCAACAGAGCAAGAAAGAGGAGGAAATGAAAGCGCATTACTAGGGTTTGCCTGTTCAGGTTTAAATTAAAAATTCAGAAGGCAGATAGGGGGGTGGAGGACACTGAGCATCATCGACTGAGCTTCAAAATGGGGCCAATCCTCCCGCTGACCCACAATTGGGTCAGTTTTGCCCTTGTTTCTTAAATATATAGAGGAGCAGCCTTAATTCCATGACTTATATTAGATACTAGTGGCACTGATTTCAGGACTTCTGTTTTTTGTGGTCCAGCATCGCTCGAGTCAGATTGCATGTATTACATCTTTTCTTGCAGGTTTTCAAGGAAAGAGTTGTGAAGTTGACATAGATGCTTGTGCCCTGTCCAACAACACATGCCCACCAAATACTGAGTGTTTGGATCTCCCTTATGGGCTTGAGTATACCTGCTGTGTACCCTGTCCTCAGCACCTTCAGGTGTGTAAAAAAAATCTTGACGTGCTTTTTTTGTCCTCGTCTACTGTCTGCAAATATAAATAAGCTCACTTCTCAGTAATATCATTTTGTGGATTTGTTTTATTTTTTTATGCTAGACAAAGTTTTGGATATAACTGCGACATATCTCGACAAACTAAAACTTCAGAAGGTGTGGGTTTCAGAGAGTCAGTGTTTTTTCTGAAATGGTGAATATTCTTTCATAATGGTTTTCTTTTATGAATAGAAGATTGGCACCAAGTGAAAATCCCTAAACATAGCAATCATCGGATGTTGCGGCTGCGCTGGTGACATTCGCTGTGCGAAAAATAAAAACAATAAAAAGCATAATGTTAACAGTTAGTTAACAGTGTAGTAAATCTTAGATTTTTTTTTTTTAAATGCAGTTTCCATATATAGTACATAAGAAATTATGTTGGAGGAAAGCAACGCTGGAATTGTCTTTGGCAGGATTTTTGGATTGTGTTTGGCATGAACAACGTTTGCACATTTACAGAACTGAAAAGGCCACCTGATTTGGATGTATATGTTTGTATGTGTATATTATGTATGCGTAAACAGAGAAAGTGCTTCAGATGACAGATGGAGATGATCGCTCACTGTGTAGCAATGCTTGTGTTGGCCCTTGTACAGAAGTGCCATGATGCCTGTATTATAGACCTTTCCACAAGCAAGCTTTTCCCCTGCCCCTTTGTTTTTCCCCGGTGGCATCCACATGCTGGCAGGTGTACTTTTATTTCCTCTCGGGAGGTTTAGCCTTCAGTGACCATTGATCTTGTCTTGTATGACATGTAGCTGCTACATGGAATCCCGAGTGACCCCAGTATAAAGCATGAATCAGTATTCATGACTTTGTCGTGCTATTTTAATGAAGCTCATTTTCAGGGATCCAGGGGCAAGAAATGATTCGGAGAAAAAAAAGATGATTATATTTTCTTTAATCTGAATAAGCTCAGCCCCATTTAAAATATCATACAAAATAAAAGAGTTGCACATGAAAGAGCATATCTTGTTTCATGATTTGTGTATCTAAAAACATCTATTTCCAATCAACAGCCTTGTGCCTTTGGAGGACGCTGTGTGTTAAATAACAGCAATGCTTATCGATGCATCTGTACCCCTGGATGGTCTGGGCAGGACTGCCGCGTAAATGTCAACGACTGTATTGAACATGGGTGTCAAAATGGAGGCACTTGTATGGATGAGATTGATGGTTACAGGTTAGTGTTCAAATCCTGATGGTCTTGGGGCTGTTCTGCCACCAGAATGTCAATGATTGTAAAAGCTGTTACATTTACTGCTCTTTTCCTTCAGGCTTGAAAGAATTCTTCTAACTCTATACAGTATTAAGAGATTCTCTTTGATCTGTTGCTAGCTGCCTTTGTCCTAGAGGATACACAGGCATCTACTGTGAAGAGGACATTGATTACTGTGTTGACCACCGCTGCTCTGAACATGGTTTTTGTCTGGACCAGCAGTATAACTTCACCTGCCGTTGCATGCTTGGATTCGAAGGACTGCTTTGCGAAGTGGAAATAAATGAGTGCCACAGCCTCCCTTGTTTAAATGGTGCCACCTGTGTGGACCTAATCAGTGATTATCGGTGCCACTGTCCCCCAGGATTTGAGGGTATGAGACCATCTGATGTGAATGCAGTGCTGTTTACAATCATTAATAGTACCAGTGACAGGAATATGAGGTTCTCGAGCAGTTTTTAGTGTGCTAATTATGGAACATATAATTAGCAAGTTTATCATAATTTTTAATGAGTAAAGCAATAAAATTAAAATTTTATAGGCAGTCATGTTAAAGAGAAATTTTTTACATGACTCTTTGCAGTCCTGTGAAAAACGTTCCCCCTTACTGCATCCATGTAAATTAAGATGGTAAGTAACAGCAAGGGGGGATGAGGAAGTGTGTTTTACTGACTGATCATTAGTAATTGTGAACACCTCTATAATAATAGAAGGTCAAATGTGAGGCCATCTGTCCGAGACCCAAAGCTTGAAAGAAATTGGCTCGACCCAAACAACAGGGCAGTGATCCCAAGCACCGCAGCAAATCTGTGGCAGAAAGCAAAGAATCACTTAATCAAAGAATCAGCCATTCATGCAGCTTTGTGTTAACAAGACCAGCAAACAGCCAAAACTTCAGCTTTAATAAAGTTGCCTAATAAAGTGTCCTCAAATGATGTACTTACTTTTTCACAGGACTTCTTTGAGTTTTCTTAATCTTTTTCCCCCCACTTTATCTATATATGGTCTACATCTTGCTGCCTTCACCGAATTACTTTTTTCTCACGTGTATCCGGTTCCATTCCAACTTTTCATTATATCACTAAGCACTGCAGAGTGAAAATAACTGTTAGCTAAATAACAAAAATGAAAAAGATTCAGAGTGTGAGGAAAAATCCTAGAAACATTCCTACAGAGTGTCAAACACACGCCTGATCACCTACATCAGAATTCCCTACAAAGGAGAGATTTGCAGCTTCTCATTTCAAGTTGTTGAATTGCACTTGTGCACTGGGGCTGCTGTCTCATATACTGCTGTTAGAAACCCTTGCTGTTAAGGGGCCTCTGAAGAAATGCTACGTGCATGGCTTATTGGCTTTGCAAGTGATGGTGCAGCTGCTGTGGTAGGTCAATAGAGAGGAGCAGCTAAACTCCTGTGTGAAAACATCAACCTTAACTTGACCGTCGTTCACTGCATCATTTGCTAGTTTGACATTCGGTTGGATCACCTGTATCTAAAGAGCAATACAAGAGATTAAGAATATCGCATCAGTGGTTTTATAATCTGAACACTCTAACAGCTCTCAGAGTATACATCACTGTGGTCCCTGAATTATTTGCATAAAGAGATAAACAAAAACAAAAATTTTTAAAGCTACTTCACCTATTACTTATTCAGTACCAACCTGATTTACAAGTGATGTGAATGTGTAAACAGCGGTGAATTAAAGTAAAATCAGTTAGCTAAGCTAATGGGGGTGGCTGATTTACTATTGAACTGGGTATACAATATCTAGTAGAGAATGTATGTGCAGGTACAGTCAGCAGATGCTTTAATTATCTGAGTACCTTACAGTACATGATTAAGGGAGTGCCTACCAGTGTATGGGGTCATGATGGTGAAAGTACAATTACCTTTGGTATAGACAGCCGTGCAGATAGACGAGCAGTGCCCGAGGATTTCTGGCTGTTAGTTCTCTGAGCTCTCTGGCTCACCGAGAACTAAGAGGGCTGAAATATTGCCAGAGGCCAGACCTGGCGCAGCTTTAAATTTGTCAGTAAAAATCTTTAATCAATTCCGTTCCTAACTCTTGCCCTGAGGATACTAAAACCAGGGCTACGGCATTTATGCATGCACGCAAGCAGCAACATGCTGAACACATAATCATTCAATCACATTTTAAGCCGCTAGAATCAGAAGTAATCAGCTGCCTCATGAAATAAAACCAGGTGCTGGTTTATTGATGTGATTCGAGGACAATAAGCAGAAATTTGTACTGCATATGTTCTGATTGTTGTTCTGGTTGCAAATATGAGTCACGTGTTGGACTTCACTGGAATAATTGTTAAACTGGCAGGCTGACAGTCACATCTGTGGTAGAGACATATTTAAAGTGTTTTGTTTTGTCCTGTAATACTGTATAAACCCCTGCAGGAAGGATCTGCTCTGAAAATGTAAATGATTGCTGGCCACAGTCTTGTCTAAATGGAGGTTCATGTATGGATCTGATAAATGACTTCATTTGTCACTGTCCAACTGGTAAGTATCGTCTACTTGTGTATAACTAAGTATGTTTATAAAAATATCATGCTATTAATTTTCTCTATCGTTTACCATGGGAATAGCTGAAATTTCTTGCAGTTACATCCAACTTCTTTCTTTGCTTCTCACTTTTTTGTTTAAAATGCACAAAGTTACCAGAGATCTTTGTTCTTCAGAAAGTTTCAATGCAAGAAAAAGGTTCTACCTGAGGCAACTATAAATTGGTATTGCAGATTGGGGTTACAAAAAATAACTGTTAGCATTTTAAAATTTACTTTTTATAACCACGGTTGAAACTGATTGCCAGTAAACCCAGAAAAAAGATACGGCCTTTCCTGTTTTGTAAAACACTGATTTGTCCACATATACAGTAATTCAGCTTCTGCTTACTGTAGGTGTGAGCTTGTTCTTTAATCAGGTTTTCCACATTTAGCATATTTATAACAAATGTTATAAGAAGGGTCCATAATCAGTCCATGAGAGAGGGAGGTGCTGTAGTCCTTCGAGAGCAGTGGTAATAAAATACTGATTCATTACTTGATTGCGCGTCAGAATGCCACAGCCAGGCCGCTTGGCATAACACGCCCAATGTCACATTGAACTGCAAACAATCACAATCCACAAAACAGGATTTACAGATAAATATTTGAAAATAAATCCCACAAAACATAGGTGCTGACCGGACAAGAAAAAACACTTTGGTGTCGAGCAGTAGGTCATTTTGCCCATTTTTTTCTTAATATATAAAATAGTAGAAAAGTTGTATACAATATGCAATTCAAGTCATTTTGGTTCATTTTTTTTAAGCACCAAATCCCAACCACAGTTGCCTCAAGGCGCTGAATAAACAAATAAATAAACACATGTAGTTGAATTAAAAGTAACTTGAAACAGCGCCTGTTATACGTGTATTTTATGGCCTTGCGGATATTAAAAAATGCATCACTGTAAATAATCTGATCTTATTATTTTCTGCCTTTTTCTCAAATTAGATTTTGTCAAAAACAGAACACCAGTGTGTGAGTAATGGTTCCATTACGGTTATAATTTCACTGACAGATTTACAGACAGGTGCTTTTGATCACTTTATCCCGTGAGAAATTTAATTAGATAATCTGTCAAACATACATGCTTCCTACTACAAAAAGCACACAAAAAGAATCAGACAAGATCTCCTGTTTGTGTTCAAGTCCATTCCTGCCACCTTGTCTTGTTTGGAGCTACAGTCCATCATATATGTGTTTTCCAGTTTAGCTTGAATTGGGTGACAGTATTTAATTTTTTTTCCAAATGTATATGAAACAGAATTAGATTAGAAGAGTTGTAAAGATTATTCAATCAAGACTGGCCAGTCTTATAAATGTGGTTTTTTTAGAGACAGAAAAAAAAGTTTAAGCTGCATCTAGATGGGTAAACACACACACTGATTGGCAGTTGTGCTCATTTGTTGATCGCAGCTGTATTTCCTGGGGGATTCCCAAGTTCTGTGAAGATGGTACTTGTTTAACTCAGCAACTGCCCACATTCTGAAGATATAATATTTTAGTTAAGAAGAAATAGCAAAATAATATTGCAATACAGCACTGACGTCTCGCTGTTCCAATTTAAAAAAAAAAAAAAAAAAAAAAAAAGTGCACCAAATTTTAAGGAATTGAGAATGTTGTAAAATAAACCAAGGTGTAAATGTGCAAGACCTAAACTGATTCATACAAATGCAGCTAGTTGGATTATTAACATTTAACATGAACTAAAGGCTAAATGGTGTTATGGCAGATTACCTGAATTGAATTGTGTATGAACTCAGTGACCACTTTGTTGGATGCACCTTGCTAGTACCTGACATTTAAGTACAACAAACTTATTCAAGAAAGCAGTTTGAGATGATTTGAGCTTTGTGACATGACGTGATATTCTGCTTCAAATAGCCATTGGAAGATGGAAACAATGTGACCATAAAGGGATGGGTGTGGTTTAAAAGATCATCAGTTGGTATTAAGGGTCTCAATCTGTGCCAAGAAAATATTCCACACACCACTGCCTACAAGCCAAAAATGGATCTATGCTTACACCCTACCATTTGGTTGTCTGAACAGAAACTGACACTTACCAGACACGGCAACCTTTTTTCTAATTTTCTGTTGTGCAGTTTTGGTGAGCCTGTATGAATTGTAGCCTCAGTTTCCCGTTATCAGCTCACAGGAGTGGCACCCAGTGGATTGTGTGCTCAGTGAGGATCTTCTGCATACCTTGGTTCTAATGCATGGTTCTTTGGGTGACTTTGCCTGTCCTAGCAGCCTGACCATTCACCTCTGTCCTCTGACATGAACAAGGCACTTTCACCAAGAGAACTGCCGCTCTTTTTTTGGACCATTCTCTGTAAACTTTAGACCTGGCTGTGTATAAAATCCCAGTAGATCAGAAGTTTCTGAACTGCTCTGCCCATCTGGCTCCAACAACCTTGCCATGTTCAAAGTCATTTAATACACCTTTATTCTCGATTCCGATGTTCGGTTTGACGTTCAGCAGATCTTCTTGACCATGTCTACGTTCCTAAATGCATTGAATTCTTACCTTGTAATTGATTGGCTAATTAGATAGCTCTGAACAGTTATACCTAACAATGTGGCCAGAGAGTATAGTTTGTACTCTACCATGTTACCTAACAAGCAGATCATTAATGAAGGCTAAACCCAAAACTTACTCAATGTAAATGCGTGTTTCATTAGAATATCTTGTGGGTATGAATTTTGAAACCAGAAGAAATTTTTTATAATTTTTTTTCATTCATCTGAGGACTGAGCCACTAGTAGGTGTCAGATAGAATAGGGAGTCCCACTTGGAGATGGTGACACTGTAAATGTGACATTCCTTCATGCAACATTAACCTCAGAGTGAACTGCATGCACAATTGGTTATTAAACACTTCTGAAACACTCTGTTGGAGGCAATAGCTGTCCATTAACTAGCCAAGGTAATACATAATTTAATGGGGAAAAGGGGTAGTTGGAAGGTCATCAGATGTGCTGGTGGAAAGTAAGCTGGTCTGGATTCAGGTTACAGTCTAAAGAAAGTGAAGTCCACTTCTAGCTAAATGCATTACACAATCCAAGAGAACTGACGGCAACTTCACACAGATATTTGCGATGGAAATATAACTAGACTAGCACTATCATATTTTTTCAGTATTACTCCATATTAGTTTTGCCCATATTAAAAGGTGATCTATTTTAAGACTCTTCCCATTCATATTTATCTATTTTTGGAAACGTTTAATGCATACCAGTCTCCAAATCTGTCTGTTCTTTATTTGCAGCAGTAGATATTGACAGAGGTATCTATCAGTGACATGCAGATGTGCGTGTGTAGGGGTAGATAATGTGATATAGATCAGTCCGGTGTGGTAGGTCCCTGTCAATGATTCACTCAATTAGCATACTGCATAGTAGGTAGATTGCAAGGAGAAAAATCAATACGTCCATTAATCTGCTGAATAAAAGCTGTCTTTATCTAATAAAACATGCAGCCATAAAGGTGTGTTGCATTTTGTGTGTTTATGTATTCAATGCTTGTGCCTTGATTCCTCAAGGTTTTGCTGATTTTTGCTTTTGCATTGTTTCAGGGTTCAAGGGGAAAGATTGCTCTTTGGATATTGACCTTTGCTCGTTTGGAATGTGCAGTGAACATACATTAAAATGCACCAAGACCAAGGATGGACAGAATTTCTCTTGCACATGTGAAAGAGGTGAGCAAGTCTTTTAACAGGTTAAAAGTAAGCACACAAATCTGTGTTTTGCCTGCTTATTTGTCCACATATTTACAGTGAAAAAAATTACATAAAAATGAAATTGCCTCCACTGACTCACTGGTAAATTAAGCTTCGCAAATGTCAGTTCTCTGCAAATCATTATTTCATTAGAAAGATCATCACTTCATGCCTTACTTTACTGCAGAAAAATTTCTTCTTTTAGATCATATATTAAAATTTGCACCTACACTGATGCATTATGTTTTTTAAGTTGCTGATTTTCAAAGGATGATGTCACGGTTTCTTAAAAAAAAAACCCAAAAACTTAATTTTGTTTGTGTGTCAGTCAAATCTCTTGGATTCCCTTCCATGTGGATGTCACTGTTATCACAGCATGTCGCTGCCAGAAGTGACAGGGATAAGACAAGAGTAAGTGGAAGGGGCTTGATCTCTAAGATACTCTGAAGCTTGCCAGGGTTATCCAGGCTTCAGAGACTTACAAGTCAGTAGCGTGTGTGAGTTTGGTGCTGTGTAAGTACACACAAGGGGAATCATGCAGTTTTTTTTTTCTGGATGCAGTTAGGGTACTTGGAATAATAAACATTTGCTAGCCATACCAGTCATAATTCAGCCAACACTAGTCCTCAGCAGCACCTCTATCTCTGCAAACGAATGGTTGTTACATAAAAGTCCATGTAACCTAATCAATAACCGTAACTTCATTACCCCCGTTGCATTTATGCTCGGCAGATGTCACAGTGAAGGATCGTGAGTGATTTCTTATGTAAATGCAAGCAACCTGCAGCTAGCTGCTCTCCCTAAAACACTTCTCAAGGGCAAGCTGTGAGGTGCTGTTTTGTTTAGATATTTCTTGTCGACAGTCTTGGCATCCATATTATCTAATGCTTTTGAGCCTAAGGTGTTGTAAAACATGTTACTCATGCCCCTCACTATACTCACTATCCCACGCTGCCAACTTTTTGACCTAATATTTAGTACATACGCTAAAGCACACCCATCCGTGGTCTGAGAATGAACTCAGATTGGTCGATTTTGCATGCAAATGTGTAATTTCTATATGAATAAAACATGAAAGTTGATTGGGAAATGTTTCATTTTGCACTGGCATTACATTAAGAGAGTTTAGTGAATGAAGTTATTTAACTCAGGATTGTAGAACACAGCAGCTGGGTTTGTTTTCTTCTGTTTCTCTTCGTTTTAACCCCGTGACTTTTATTGTGCAAACTTATAAACTTCTTTTCCTGCAGTAAGACAAATTCCTTGTCCTTTTAATCTTTGCTAAATTTCTAATTGTGAAGGTCATCTTCAGACCGTTACATTTGGATAACTGTGTGTGAAACATTGTGTACACTCAAACAACTACTCTGTGGCAGATAAGTGGGACATTAACCCACACACAGCTTGTGTAGCACCAGAAATAATGTGCTTAAAACACTGGCATGTTTCCTCTTTGTAATGGCCCGCGTGAGTGTGCTTACATGTGTGCGCTGATGCATGTTATTTGTTTTATGCGGTTCTCTTTGTGTATTGATTGACTTTGATCTTAAAAATCACTGGATTTGGCTTGTTTAATGTAATAAATCAGAAGGGCAATGACTGCCTCTTATTAAACATGATTAAATGATCCAGTGAGCTGAGTCTGCATGTGCCCAGCAAGTTCTTTGAATCAATACGAGCTTTGAAAACCAGCTTTTGTTTGTGAAAACAAAGTCATGCTGATCCTAATTGACTGAGAAATAAAACCAGCCAAAAAGGATTCAAATAACGCTTTTTTTTTTTCTTTCTTTCTTTCTACATATGCTGCAGGGTTTGGAGGGTCGTTTTGTGAAGTAAATCTTAATGAGTGCCAGTCAAACCCATGTCAGAATGGTGGCATTTGCGTGGATGGCATTGACATGTATCAGTGCTTATGCTCAGAGGGTAAGTTGTAATGCAATTATATGTCCCAAAAGTCAAGATAATATCATTATATTGCTTATTCAGACTTTGTTGGTTTTTAAGTGGGCAGTCAAGCAATTGCAGCCCTAAAGTTATAACCATGGTTTAAATGAAATAGCTATTCAGAAACACTTTTACATTCTTTTCTTTTTTCCATTTGGAGGTCGTTTTCTTATTCTTAGGGATAAATGGGCAAGCAGAGATGAAAAGACATTGACTTATTTTCACTGCAGCTGCGATTCAAGTGATTCGCGAAGCGAGGCTTTTTACTTTTTGCTACAAGGAAAACTCTTATAAAAGTATCCAGGTGACAAAATGAGGGCACCATCACCATTTGTGTACTTTACTGTAGACTGATACTTACTGTAAGACATAATACTTTGTTTAAACAGAATTGAATGTGGTAAAGAATTTTTCTTAATTGCTTTGTCGCTTCTTCTGCCTTTTTTAAAGTAGCCGAGCTCTAATTTCACAGTGATATCTACTTCAGTTTTAATCTCAAGAATCAAAACATCTGTAATAGTTTATTGTATTTTGAATAATTTTAGCAATTGCAACACATATTTTTTATCTACCTTACAGCAGTTTCTCCAAAATTCTCATCTTATGAGCTCATTAATGCATGAAATGAACTGAACCAACCCCTCCAGATTCCTCTCCCCTGCACAAAAAATCTTTTCACTATGTCAGAAGAATGCACGGTACATTCAGTAAGTTTATTGCTTTCAAGTGAACAGTGGAATTCTTGTGCATTGCATTGCAGCACAGACTCTCTTAGATCTATTGGATTTGTCCTGAACAAAAATGAAATAACTAGTGTTATCCACACAGGCCTTCACGGAATCTGCAAGGACTCAATTCCAGCATAACTACATAAGATTATTGTTCCCTGTCTCATTTGTCAGGATAGAATTTTGTCAAAATTGAAACGAAGCTAATAGAGCTAAGAGCAGAATTCAATTAAAATCTGTGTAAAGGTACTGTACTCTCCCCAACAGCTGTTTTTTTTTTTTTTAACCATACAAAGCTGATTGCTAGCTTTACTCAGGATAATATTCAGTTAAACATTTTGAATCTCCTGGTTTGCAATTCAAGGTTGGCAAGTATTTGCTTAGATTTCTCCGATCACATAAAATCATTCAATCAGAAATTGTCACGTGTGTCATTAGTGTAAAAGAAATAAATCACACCTATTTTTCCTGTAATTTCTTGGTCCGGTTGACATCTTACCTGTGAGACATACCTCTGATTAATCTGTGATTGTGGGTGAAGCCTGTTATGCATTTTTAATGAAGTCAGGATAATTGTCAAATTTTATGACTTGGAGAGAGGTGGAAATTGGTTCCATGGTCAGTTTGAGAAATGATGAGAATTTGACCTGCACCGATGGTGCTGATAGCCAAGCATTAGTCATGGGCCTCCTGTAGCTGCAGTGTGTGACAGTGCTAATGATAGTCATTTTGTAGCGTGACCACACGGTGGAATATATTTATGAGGGACTAAAATGTCAGAAATTGGCAGCATTCACTTTTACATGATGACTTCAACCTTTTAATTTTTTAAATATCAAATGTAGTGAGATAACTCAGAATTAACCACCATGAAAAAAAATCATAAACAGGTGAGCACGCAGAGTGAAAACATACATCTTATTTTCCTGTGGCACAGTGTATTCTCTACCTTGTTAACTTGTGGAAAAAGTCATGTAAAATTAGATGAAAGCCATAAATTGCTTTGGGTTGTAATTTATGGGTAATTAGTATCTTTTCAAGTCTGGTGTTTACTGACATTCACACACCATATCTGATATGTGATTTTTGCTTTTCTTTCCATACGAGGATTTAAGGGGCTGAACTGTGAAATCAACTATGATGAATGTGTCTGCACCAATAACTCCACATGTATTGACCTGGTTGCAGACTATGAGTGCATCTGTCCTGCGGGCTTTACTGGCGAGTTATCTGTGTTATCATTTTCACAGTGGGCCTTGATGAACATAGCCTAGTTCAATGAATGTTAAACAGCTATAACCATTAAAATATCTGGCTTTACTAATGTAAGAGTGTATCTAATTGATAATTAAAAATCCACACGTATAAGCTGAATATTGGATAAATCTGTCTACATATAGAACATGTGGTACAGAAATCCAAAACAGCACTTTATCCTCTTAATAAGCACAAAGTGCAAACATTTAAATTACTTTGGGTAATTTCCCTAACTAATACATGTTCATTTAGTTTTTTTAAATTAGGATATTAATGAAACTTTCATTCCAACCCATATATGTTTAACAAAGAAAACCCAAACATATTTTTCAATAAACTATGTGTGCTTTCAGCGGTGAGAAAAAAAACTTGATAGACACTAAAAGTGCAAAGATATGGCAATTACACAGCATTATCTCCCCTACTGACTTCATTACTAAAACACACACTTCTCACTTTAATGGTCTTTCCTCGCTACAGTCAAATTCATTTGTGTGTCACCTTGTTGAGACGTTTCTGTACGTTTCCAGTCCTATCGTTCGTCATCACCTTGATAAATTAACAATCTTGTTAACAATGTTTACCTTTTCAGGAAAAAATTGTTCATTGTCCGACTCTCCGTGTACACCAGACCTCTGCAAAAATGGAGGAACCTGCTCCTACAGCTTGACTGGGGAAACGCAGTGCATTTGTCCGGCAGGTATTGAACGAGCCTTTACACAGCAGACTGGCATACATTTATTTAATCTTTGTTTTGACATATTGATCAGACGTACTCATTGCTCCAGTCACTAATCTATAAATGTTGAACAGTGGGCTTCATAAAAAATAGTATTAAGTTAATTAATCGATGTAGCCACACTGAGCATCACTTAATTAGACGCCCAATCCCTTTTGTAACTTCAGTCGTTAGTGCACATTAAAACATATCACTGTTGTTGTTTTCTGTGGAATAATCAACACATATTTTACCTCCAATTGAATATCATTAGAAGCCAATATACACATATTCAGATTGGTGAAAAGGCTGACTGTATGTTTTCCTGTACTATTTCTGAAGTCTCTCTTTGGCTTTATTGATATATGCGCTGACTGGTTGAATTATGCAAGTCAGCAAGGACTAAAAATCCTGGCAATGACATATTTACATGAAATCACAATTCATGATTTTTGACAGATGTGGAACAGCTTACTGTACACAGCACATAGCATCAACCATGCCTTTGATCCCACCTCTTACAGGATACCTTGGCAAAGATTGCTCCTCATCGGTAAACCAATGTGTGTCAAATCCCTGCAACCCCGAGGGAACCATCCTCTGTGAAAAGCTGGAAAATACTTCTAGATGTGTGTGTCAACATGGGTACACTGGGCGGCACTGCAAAACACCTATAAACCACTGCGTTGATGGCCTGTGTCAACATGGTTCAGCGTGTGTCAATCTATCAGGAGGGTTCAAGTGTGATTGTTTACCAGGTGGGTTCATCACTCTGCAGGGGCTTGTTTCAGGTGCGGCATTTCCTTGAATGAATCATGTATATAGCAGACACACTCCCAGTTTGAGCCTTTTACTTGTTCAGCTTTCTTCTCTGTGGGAGTCTAATCTCTTTGGCCTTAAGCAACAACACATAACAGTCTTATGAAATGTGTAAGTCAAGGCTCAGTTCATCAGGTTGTGAGCTGACTTCAAAGCAGTGGTGACGTTTAGGATTCCTCTTTGCCCACGTAGACTCCACAAGTGTTCCTTTAGCAATGTATCCCTTTGATAAAATACAAGTAAGCACATCTATTATTATAACATGAAATATTTCAATCCGAAATTGCAGTCATTACTTCATTTCTATTTGATAAAAAATGCAACCTGTACTGGTGATTGCCGCACTTACTGTACTAGCAGTGGCCACAAAGAATTGTTATAACAAATGTTTAAACCTCCAGATCACACTGATAATTTTGGTACTTAGTAAAATGTTAATAAAATAGGACAATCTTTGCAAATTGTTTAGAAATGCTAAAACAATTTCATTAGCAATCAACTGTCGTCTACCTACAACATCTCGAATGACTAATTTCCTTCTCTAAGAAGTTCTTTCATAGCTTTAAGTCAGGGGTGCTCAATCCCAGTCCTCGAGAGCTACTGTCCTGCAGCTTTTAGATGCATCCTTGTTCCGACACAGCTGAATCAAATGAATGGCTTGTTATCAGGCCTTTTCCAAACTTGATGGCATGCTGAAGAGGTAATCAAACATTTGATTCAGCTGTGTTGGAGTAGGGATGCATCTAAAAGCTGCAGGACAGTAGCTCTCGAGGACTGGGATTGAGCACCCCTGCTTTAAGTGAACAGTGTGGAAGGCACTGAGGGTTCATTGCTTGTATGAAGTGCTGTGTTTTCATTTGAAAGTAAAACCAGTTGTTTTTTTTGGGTTTTTTTAAAACAGAAGAAAATTGTAGTTATAAAAAGCCTCAAACCAAACATGCTCATGACAAACATCTTACATTTTTAATGCATGTTGATTTTATGCTTAAAAGGTGCACTTTGGGGTTTTCTTGTAAAAAGGCTTATGTTTTCATTAATTATTTCTCCTATAACACACTGCAACAATAACCGCATGTCTTCCCTTAACATGAAACACAAAGACATTTTGGAATTTTATTTAACCCTGCTCTGTTATTAACATTTGCTTCCTCGCAGTCTTCTTCTTCCAAACCATTGTGGGTACTATGCATTTCTTTTTTATGGTATCAGCTTATCTTGCTCATGTGTGCACATGTGCAACCTTGCACAATAAAATATGTGCAGAAAAGTCCCAAAAACACTGTTTCAGAGTCCAAAATTCCACATAAATATTTACATTTTTGTTTTTCCTTAACAATAGTACACTCAGTGTACGTTTTGTCATTTTCTCGAGTTATAGAGATAAATAATATAACTTTCAGAGATTTAAAAAAAACAACAACGGTATGTTATCAAGCATCCTAAAGGGATAACTTTAAAGAAATGCAATGTAAAAATGAGAGATCCCGTAGAAACTCTCACCCTTTTTCCACAGGTTTAACAGGCCAGTTTTGTGAGATAAACATTGATGACTGTGAAAAAGAGCCATGTGGAGTCCTGAGCATTTGTAAAGACACTTTGAACGGCTACAATTGCTTCTGTGCACCAGGATTTATTGGTAAGTGAAAGCTATCTTGAAGTTATTCTTTGTGAGTTAAAGTGGCATTTTATTCACAGAAGCAATTTGTCAACATGCAGTCCTTCTTTTATATTTTCTTAGGAAATAATTGTGAGATTGAAGTGAATGAATGTCTCAGCCAGCCTTGTCGCAATGGAGGCTCCTGCGTAGATGAGCTCAACTCATTCAGCTGCCAGTGTCCCCCTGGGATCACAGGTATTTTATATGGTTCTTACCATGACTGCTCAAACTTATATGTGTGACCTATGAAAATAAAGCTGAGCAAGAGTCACTCGAAATAACTGGCAAATGTCTATAAACATTAGCAAGCATAGTAAAAATATAATATCCATATATTATGTAATTTATTGTTAATGCAACACGGAAAATGTATGTTTGTTTTTGACACAATGCCATGAATGTAAGATCATATATTAATTTAATACACAAATATGTATTTTTTTCTTGTTCTGTTTTATTACTATATATTTACAGCTTCCTTAAAATGTATTTTAAAATATTTATTAAACAGTGCTAGCAGTTTGATTTGTGATCCAATTTTGAGAAAAATCAAAGTGTTAAGAGTTTATTGCCCACAGCTGAAGTATGAAAATGATCTTAAAGTGCATAAAACTTTACAGGCTCAAGGTTGGATGTGGTGCTTCTGAAGTTTCACTGAATGTATTTAATGTCTTATAGTCATAGCTCTTGAAAAATGTTTCCTTAAACAGGTAATACAGTAAGTTTAAATTGTAATGCTAAAATTGTGTAAATATTTCCTTGCTGTAAATGTAATTTTTGGATTTTTGGAAACAAATATCTTTGGATTTGATGCCTCCAGATGTGGCTATTTTTAACATAAGTGTTGAGTAAAATAAGCAAAAGCAGTGTTTACTTTAACCCAACTACACTCTTGCTAATCAGAGGTATAAAAATGTAGTCTGTGTTGTCAGAGGAGAGCCAGAGGATGTTTATCCTTCTGAGAACTTCAATGCTGCCATTAAAATTTTCACAGATTATTTAATACATCTGTGCAAAGTAGAAATGTTTGTTTGGTATTGTCATTAGCACAATAAGGGATTCATAAACTCATAAGATGTCAGTGTTTATCTAAATAAAATCTAAAAGGCTTTGATATTGACATTTCATGGGTTTTCTGAACTGAAATCTAGAGGAAACTTCATAAATTTTACCAAATACTGACTTGAAAAGTGTTATTCTCTTTTTTTAATTAAAGACGTAATTGAGTCACCAAAATCAGAATAAATTCCCAGAATATAATAGAACATATGTCTTAGCAAATCTGCTTTAATAAAATGTCATGTAGCATTCATTACTGGACAAAAACTTTGAAAAAAACCCACAAAAACTTGGATGTCTCGACTGTGCTAAAGAGAGATCACTTAGATAATTATTTCTGGGAAAGCTGACCGTCACTATGGGCAGCAAGACTAATCCGATGTGTTAATGCTTCCACCATGCAAATCTTTAGAAAAGATCCACAAAGGAGGAGATGAGGTTAAAAAAAACAGCTCTATTGTTTATAGTGTTACAAGTGCAGCACAAACAGTACACTGTAATTACATGGAATGTTGGTGTAATTCAAAGACCCGTTATCATTTTGGCATTTCACACTATGTAACAGCCTCCTCTAAAGCTTACAGAGAGTAAATGTGCGAAACAGCGATAGTGAAGGAAAAAAATCATCTTGCTGCTTGGTTAGTTTGCTGCTAATCTGCTCTCTATTTTGAGCAAAAAACAAGGACAGAACAGCAAGTCAATAGTCTGTATTCTATAGAATGTGTGTGTGCCCATCAATCATTTTATTATGTACACCTGCTCATGGTTGTTAATGCAACTATGTAGGCATAGTCAAAATTACCTGTTGAGCATACATGCATATACACATTTAACCGTCATGCCAAATAAAGCATATTTCTTTCCTTCAGTCAAATCTGTGCTGTATGGCACTTTTTGACCATTTGTGACTGCTGCTGCTTGTTAACATTATAGGCATCTACTGTGAAGTCAACATAGACGAGTGCACGTCCTCTCCCTGCCTGCACAATGCCACTTGTGTTGACCTAGTTCATGCCTACGGATGTCTCTGTATGTCTGGCTTTGCAGGTCAGTGAATGCACTTTATGTGAATACTTCTGTAATGTGTGATGTGACATCCTATACATATATTTATTTTGCATAATGTGTGAATAGTTTTCCAGTACAAATAAATAGAGAAGCAATAAAACTTCACAAAAATGGGGGTTGTGGACGTGAACATGTCTCTGAGGTTGAACAAGTACTAAATCTGCAACAGATCTTGGGCTATGAAGCACTGTACTGTACGTTTATGCTAGCAGTTTATAGTTCAGACTCGCACTAACATGTGAACATGAATCTACAGCCATAGTCATTCCTCTGCTTTGTTGTATTTAGGTGTAAAATGGTCATGGTTATTTAGGAGCAATTAGTAGAGCGGTGTTACGTTTGCACTCATCTTATCCTGTAGTGCTTTTTGCTTTACATGTGGTGCTACGATGCTCACTGTTTATAATGCAAAGTTGACTGTAGATTAAACCACAGGTAAGACTCCCAAACTTAAAGGTCAACGACAACAATGGCTTTTGAACTGTTTCCTAGCAATTTGCTAATAATTCTCACAGTGCAGACCCAAAAATAGAAGTGGTGCAGTGCTCAATCCTGTGAAATCTTACACGCACAAAGGAGGTGATTTCTCTTCTTTCTAAAATTCTTAAGGATTATGCATTTAAAACTTTTTTCTTTTTGCATGTTGACAAATGATATGTAAAATAGAAAGAGGATGTTCTTGCTGCTCCAGCTACGTTGCTGCAGCACAGCAGGAAACCCTTTATGGTATTATAGCTCTGTTTAGCACTTCTTTCATTCTCTGTGTGTAGCATTAAGGTCCGCAATATCCCCTCCCCACAAAGAATGCCAAAAGTACATGTTGTTTATCCACCTTCAATTTGCTTTTCTTCGTCAGGTGAAAGATTGATGTAAAGTAACAGCAAGAACATGCGGTACAGCATAGATAATAATACAGAAAAGGTCATTTTTAATTGGTTGAATTACTGAATGTTTACGTCGATCACTCTTCGGCATAGCATATTTATCAAGTTGTGTTCTTTCCCGTCAAAGGTACAACATGTGAACTCGACATTGACGAGTGTGCTTCATCTCCCTGCAAGAATGGAGCCACTTGCATTGACCAGCCTGGTAATTACTTCTGCCAGTGTGTGGCTCCATTTAAAGGTAATGAGCACTGAGAGAATGGGGACAAAAAGCAAAGTTAATTAAATTCACATACTATTATTTTCACCTGTCTGAACTAACTTCACATGTCTCAACAAAATTAGTAAGTCTTTATTCTTAATCTGTAGTTAAATAAAGAACTCTTGAATAACTAGGCAGGTATAAGCCACAGTTGATGCTTCTCCCAGCCATGTGACATCTTTATTCTCACATGTCCTAAAACTCTTTAACTTGGTGTTTTTTAAACCCTAACCACAATATAATAGCTAGTGCAAATAAATACGAGAAAACAGTGAAATAGGGCATGACCATGACACTTTAGGCTCACTGTTGTGTTTTATGTCAGTGCCACGCCACCTGCCTAAAGTAAACTAATAACTGTTTTAACTTCATAATAATAATAACTTGTTATTATCCAAATGGCTCTAGATAGTTTACACAACATTTATAAACCATTTTCAAATATTAGATACAACTTTACATTAACTTTATAATCATTTTAATATGTGTTTACTGAAAAGTTATTGGGAAAAATTAAGAATTACAATTTCATTGTCCAGTAAAGAAACAAACAAAAAACTAAACTGAATCAAATGAAAACAAAACTAGAGTAAGTCAGTCAATTTACTATTAAAGTGTTACCTTTTGTTAACAAATAAATTTTAATACATTTTTCACAAATATCTCTTTGGATAAGTGTTGAAGTGATAAAATTCTTTAACCAAAACCTTTAATGTTAACTTCGCTGTGACGTGATACTTTTATGTTCTGCAGACATCTTTTGCTGGTCACTATGCAACAAATGCAAAATTTAGACAAAAGCAATTAATCACCCCTCTTTGTCTGTGGATTCCGGTGTTTTAATTCTCATAAAATCACAGATGTAGCCATGTAGTCTACTTTTGAAAATATCTGTGAAAGTTTGGGTTCTAAAGTACGGAATAGGATTAGGGCCACACGGGGGGGGGGGGGGGGGGGGGGGGGGAGTGGGCACGTCTTTTTTTTTTTTTTCTTCTTTTCCCGAATTCTGAGAAAAAAGTCAGAATTCTGACTTTAATCCCAGAATTCTGACTTTTTTCTCAGAATTTGGACTTTTTTCGTTGTTCTCATGACAATGACAATAAAGTTTCTGATTCTGATTCTGATTCTGATTTTTCTCAGATTTTTTTTCCAGTGGCCCTAATCTGAGAAAAAAGTCAGAATTCTGGGATTAAAGTCAGAATTCTGACGTTTTTCTCAGAATTCTGACTTTTTCATCAAAAAATTTTTTTCAGAAATCTCAGAAAAATGTCAGAATTCTGACTTTAATCCCAGAATTCTGACTTTTTCTCAGATTTTTTTTCCAGTGGCCCTAATCTGAGAAAAAAGTCAGAATTCTGGGATTAAAGTCAGAATTCTGACGTTTTTCTCAGAATTCTGACTTTTTCATCAAAAATCTTTTTTTTTCAGAATTCTGAGAAAAAAGTCAGAATTCTGACTTTAATCCCAGAATTCTGACTTTTTTCTCAGATTTTTTTTCCAGTGGCCCTAATCCTCTTCAGTACTAAAGAGCCCAGAGCCTGGGTTCTAATAATTTCTTATGTTTTTTTTTTTGTTTTTTTTTACGTTATGTTTTACACAGAATTCTTCATAATTTTGTAATTATAGTGTGTTATGGTTTTATGTAATTTTTTGTTGTAATTTTGTTTGTGTATTGTGAATGCAAAAGTCCAACAAAGAAACAAGGGTTGAAAATTAGAAATAGCTGTAACTCTACATGCAGCACATCAGTTAACTATGTTAAACTGCATTGTTAATTTTTGACATATAAAAAGTGACAGACCACATATTCCAAACCATTGGAATTAACATCAGCATAGAAACTGTGCTGAGCTTCATGGCATGGGTTTACATGACGGCCTAGTACTTTTATCCATGACTGGTTGTCAGATGCATTACTTTATCACGGTGAATTCATTTACTCAGTCATTTCATTTTCTCAAATAAATCAATAAATATGTTAAAAAGTAATTTTCACATTTTATTATTGATACTATATCCCCACATAAATGAATAAGAAAAGATGAGATAATTTTATCAGCATAATGATGAAAAAAAAACTTTTTTATGTTGCGTTTTGGCACAGCTGGGTTTAAATCCCATTCTGGTAAATATTTTAGTTTTTAATATATTATTAATCCACATGCTGGTCTTATAAGAGATGCACTGCTGACTGTGCGTGATACATTTCTAAAACTGGGATTTCTCCAAAACACAAAACAGTAAAACTTTATTATGTTTGATGGCAAAAAGAAAAAAAAAGAGAAAACATTTACTTAGCCAGACTCTTTTTAGCAATTCATCCTAAAAAATCAGGCAGCCAGTTGAGAAGGACCTCAGTAAAACCCAGCAACCACTTTGACAGATCTAATGAGCTCATTGGCTGTGAGATCATCGTAGAAGGACAACAGTCAGGGCAGTATTTCACAAATTTGGGATTTACAGCAGAGTCATCAGAAGAAAATGACTTTAAAAAAGGCACTTCAATGACATACTGACAACATAAGCAGAAACATTCAGAGCTCTGAAAATGAAAGTGTTCTAGTGTGATTCAAAGAACTGTAGAAAGTAATGTCAAAAACAAGTGATTACCCTTGTAACACCACTTCAGTGTACAGTGTGGTAGTGGCCACTCTGCATCTCCAGTGTGCATCAGTGTGCAAAGCTACTCCTTTATACTATGACAGAAATAATTATACAGTTCATGAAGTCAAACGCTAAAGCCATTTCTGGGAGTATTTCTCAGAGGGTGAATGATTAACTCGCTTTATATCTGAGGATTTCAAGTGATTCAGTGTATCAAGAAAGCCATGGCTTTGTGGAGCTTTAATTTCACCCACTTGTACCGTACAACAAATATATCAGTGAAAAGTTGTACTACTGTTTACCAAATGATAACTAACTGAGAAGCTGTCACAGTAGAAGTACCATTTATCTGTAAATGAAAATATATGTAGTGTGTATATATTGTTTTTTGTTTTATATGTCTGAAACAAATAAAGATACAATACAATACAATTTATTAGAAGCATTTGTAATATCAAAATCAATATTTTCACCACATTTATGTTAAAATAGCCATAACTACACTTCAGATTCTTTCATAATTCACGGATCAACCAGCTAACCAGCTGCTAGCTCAGCCAAAGTGCTTCTTATATATTATTTGGTATAAGAAACCATTTGGACTCAGCAGTTTCCTGACAAATAAGAAACTGATTCGACTACAACTTCACTCATTTCCTTCATGTGATTGTTTTACAGAAACGATCTCAGTAGGATGCACCACCACTGTGCTTTGTCTATTTTTGCATGTTTTGCAACATTTGAAGATTTTTATCATCTGCACTGATCTGGTTAATTTTCTGCACTGCTTTTTATAATTATGTTATTTTACTTTCTGTAGGCTCAGGAGAGATTAGCCTTATGCACAATCTATCTGAAGTGATTTTTATCCACTTTCATTTTTCTGCCTAGTTCTGTCAGTTTTCATAATCAAAGCTGTTGTTAAGTTGCTCAAACATGATGCAAATGGCAGTATTCAATAGCACATTAGCAATGACATTGAGGGTTAAGTAGCCAGATGTGTGTTTTTATCACTAGTTTTAAATCAGCATGGAGCATTGTTGCATTGAATGAGGAAATTTTGTGCAAAACTCATTTTGTATGAGTACAAATATATATATATATATTACATAATACTACATAACATATTTTTTTTTAAAAAACAAATTTTACATATATATATATATATATATATATATATATATAAACCAAATTTTTATACATATATATATATATATATATATATATATATATATATATATATATATATATATATATATATATATATATATATATATATATATATATATATATAAACAATTTGGTTTTTATATATATATATATATATAAAAATTTGGTTTTTAAAAAAAAATATGTTATGTAGTATTGTAACAGCTTGAATGTTCGTAGAGTTAACATAATGTTCGTTACTTTACATGTCAATAAAAAAGAATGCAACACACCATATAAAACTCAACTCAAAATCAAATGTGCTGCCATTTTAAAATATTAGCTTATTTTAAATTTGATCAAAAGGTTAGAAAAGTACGTGGAGGAACATTATCCAATAAATTAGGTCAGTAACCTGATTGCGTATAAAAAGAGAGGCAGAGTTTCTAAGATATAAAGACACTCAGGGGTTTACTACTCTATAAAAAACTGTCTACAAGTTGTGGAAAATTTTCAAAATAATTTTCAGCCTTATTAATATCGCATCATCTACAGTATAAGGTGTCACTGAACTATTCTTCTTAAATTAGTAAATTTCCTTAGATTAACATTTGGTGTGTGTTCTCAATTCTATTGTAGGTTCAAGGAAACATATAATAGAGGTGTACACTTTAAATCTTGAGATCAATTCTTGCACTGTGTTTTTAACCAAGATTCTTGTCTTCTGGATTCTGTATTTATTTCTTTGCCTCTCCTCAGGTCATAATTGTGAGTTCTTACCCTGTGAGGCCAGTAATCCCTGCGAGAATGGAGCAGTATGTGTGGAAGAGTTGGATCAGGACCATTTCCCTTTAGGTTTCCGCTGTCACTGTCGCCGTGGCTTCACTGGTCCCCGCTGTGAAATCAATGTGGATGAGTGCAGCTCCAGCCCCTGTCTTCATGGCTTCTGCTATGATGGTACGAAACAGCTTACGTCTTCCCAACATTTTCATGACATACACTCATGACGGAAGCAAAGCTGCATGCGTGTATTTAGGCATTAAAATGCCATTTATGTGTCTAATTTGATTTTGTTCACTTGGAGTGTGATAGGTAGTTTTCAGTTGCTTCACCATTGTAGATATTGTGGTTAGAATCATTCATCTGAAGAGAGGAGCTGGACATTTTTTACTGGAGTGCACTTGATTAGTTTCTTAATATAATGTGTCAGAGAAGATCAGTCATCGATGTTGCGCTACAATTTGAATAATGGATATTAAATGACTTTGAATGAATGGTTTTGAATGGTTACTCCCGTGCATTTCATCTCTAGCCCAAGTATTTAAAAAAATATCTGATCATTAGAAAAGTGCTGAAAAGTAATAAATTCGAAATAATTATCAGTCAATGAATCTTGCTTTGTTTATGTTATACTGTGAATTTGCATGATTTTGTCATAAATTTAGTTTAGTTTTGAAAAAGCATCAAAATATTTGTTTCTTCCACCCTTCCTGGCGTTCTTGAAAACTGCCAGCTCTCCAGTCCAGTTTTGAACTGGCTTATGCTTTTTCTAAAATAGTGATGGCAGTGGATCACTGTCCTCTCAGTGCTACAGTAGCCTCCACAAGCTGTCTTGGCCAATTTTGAGCGCAGCCAGTTCACCTTAGGTTAGTGAAGGTGGATTCTTGGACCTATTGGCCAGTGCTCAGTCGCAGCCAGCCAGCCAGCCACAAGGGACAGCACTGCATAGCCACAGTGGCAGTGATGAGTAATGCTGCTGCCACCGAGGACTTACAGCATTTAATGAGAGTAATAGCATCTACACGCACCAAGACAGAGTGACAGCATAGATTACGTGGTAAATCTTTGGGATAATGAAGAATCCAGGGACCCTGACTGGGGAAGTAATAAATTCACTCCTGTAAGAACTGCAATTACCTCTGTCACTGGCTGCCTGTACCAGTGTTGTGTTGGAGAAACAGAATGATGCATCCTTGGTTAAAATCATTAATAAATAAAGAGAGGAAGGAATGGATTATTAGCCATGGGAAATTCTAACTTCTGATGGAAGAAATTGCCGCATTTGTAGCTTCTGAATTAAGAATAGCACTGAAATTGGTCCTCTCCCTCTGTTGCGCTCTTTCCCCATCATTCAGCGTGTTGCAAGTATGTTGAGAGTGTTGCCACAAATGACAAGACTTTCAGGCTTTCAGTGAGCAGAAATATGGTGAGACAAGGAAAGCACCTGGCAAGAAGAGGACTGAATGGCCATCGCAGACAGGTTCATTTAAAGCTGGTTAGAGTGTAAAGCTGTCAGACTAAGGCAGTTTGGACTTTGCCAGCAACAGGTCTTACTGATACAGCCTAAGTCATTTATTTAATGGTCATACCCTTTAAAAATAGAATCACAGTGGCCATTGTGTAGTCATTTATGCTCATAATCAGCACTTACCTGTGTAGAGATGTAGGACCCACAGAGATTTGAGTGAATTAATTTATGATGCAAGGTACTGTAACTATGCTCCGGCTTTTCCTTTAGTTGTAGATGGCTTTTACTGCCTTTGCAGTCCCGGTTATGCTGGGCTCAGATGTGAGAAAGACATTGATGACTGCGTGAACAGTTTGTGCAGCACCAACTCAGTATGTAAGGACCTCCATCTGGTAAGTTGAAACATTTTTCCAAGGCAGTATAATGGAGTGATGTTATAGCCTATGCTTCAGAATTGCCCAGTCCTGTAAATCGCCACAGTTGGTAACTCTCCATAAAATATTGATAGACATGAATCACATTAGTTACTGTATATTACCTTTGATGGCTGCTGTGCATTCGGTGTTTTAAAACATTTCTTTTGCAGTAAATATTAACAAGTGTGCAGTAACTCGAACATTGGCACATTACTAAAAACGAATAAATTACATCGGCATGACTTTGTGCTCCAGAGCAGCTCGCCAGTTATCTGGTTTACAGGTCCAGCATGATTCATATTGTTTTGGGTGTCTGGGGGGAAAATAAGGTAGGGAACTGTTAATATCTTATGTCCCATAGATGGCCATTATTATTTATATCTCATAATAGAAAAATTATGCCAATTACAGTGTCCCACTTATGCCTTGTAGCCAATGTACCATAATAACCAAAGGATTACCAAAGTATCCCTAGAAGGAAAACACTAATTTGTAATGATAGCGTCTCTGTTTTTAACCAATGTTGTTTTAGATCGTGTGTCCAAAACAACACATATACCTGATAATTAGTAATTATTTAAAAAAGCTTCATCTTTATGTTTAAAGTGTAAGTCATAATAAACATAGAAATATTCAATAGGTTTTTCTTTATTTATATTTTTGATAGCCATTTAATAACTTTACAGTGTCTAAGCACATCTATAGCACGCTATATTCCCCATTAAAGACCTCCACGTCCTGGTTATGCAACACATGGGCAGGCTTGACGGGAAATAAAAAATGCTTATGTCAGAAGTTAAGTTTAACAAAAAAAAAGCAGAACTTTTAAAACTTGTGTCTTGAAGGCACAACTCTATTCTTGTACTTATTCAAATGTTTTTTTAAGCCAATAACATTGATATGTTGCAGCTGCGGAAAGGCCTTGGGAACCGCATGCTGCTCACTAACTGTGCAATGAGTACCAGGAACCTTTTTCCAACAGCTGCTTTTTTGCTAACAGATTGCAGTAGTAAAACAGATGTGTCATAGATAAAGTCCATATATTTAGCCTTTTTTTCCCCCTCTGGTAACTTATGATGTGTGTAGTCGAGTTTTAAAAAAGGCTTACATTAGAGTAGTGATGTTAAGATAGAGGAGAACACTTTGTAATTACAAATTAATTTTTATAAAGTTTCTGTACCAAATTTAATTCTCATGAAATCAGTATTAAGATTTGCAGAGCTAAGTTTTAAGATTATAACATGACTTTCCTTTTTTGTAGCTTATCAGTAATGGTTGTGTTTTATCCAGCCGGTATAAAGAAATAAAAGTCATCCATCATTAAAATTTTAAAGTCAGTCAACATATTCTACTAATAATTTTATCTGGCTCTTTTTGATGTAGTTTATAAGGAACTAATGGAAGCCTATTGTGGTGCAAAAGCTGGTTAAAACACTGTAGTGTAATTTTCATTTTCTGGGATAAACTAAACTTCAAGTCCAAAGACAAAAGGACACCGTGTAAGAAGACGATGGGATCTGATAAGAGGAATATAATGAAATTTCCACAGGTATTTTTTTAGTCACCGTGTTTTACCGTTACATTTTTCTCGGTTCATTATTCAAATAGGGCCGTTTTTTGGAAACCCCATCACATAGTCTTGTTTACAGTGCAGCTATTTCTCTCTCTGAACATTGTGTCCCACAGAGCTTTACCTTATTTTGGAGAATTGCAGTCCCTGAAGGTGACTTAGCAGCAAAAATGAGATTATGTTCTATTGCCAGGGGTAAGGAATTGGAGTCTCCTGGAGGTATCTAATTTATCATGAGATGACGGCATTTTCCCCCACCACCATAAGGCCTACAGTGTACAAATTATATCAGACAAAGTTTAACGGCTCCCCTTCAGTGTATGAAATAAATATTAGCATGCATTCAACCGCAAGTACCCGGGACCTTTCGACAGAGGGTTGGCAATGATAAATCCCAAACAACCTTTGACCATATGACTACGTTCATAACGTATGCAAAGAGGAATTTAAATTAAGATGGCTTCTTGGAAAGTAATGGAAGAAAAACATTAATCTGTCTTGCAGCAATTCATTATTTTAGCGCCGATTGCAGTGATGAAATAAAGGACGAGTGGTCCACATACTGTTTTGAATGGAGGAAAGGCAAGAAAATAAAAGATTAGCAATGTTAGAGCTTTGTATAAAACGTTTTTTGAATTTAAAGTACTAACAACACATTTACTGGCTCCAGAATAAAAAAAAACAACCTGACAAAACGAAATCCAACGTGTTTTACATGTTTGCTTGGCTGTGAAAATATCCCTCAAAGAATATGCGGTGGTAATGCTGTACGCTTCATAAAGGTTTTGTATCATCGTATCTTGAATGTGATGGAAAAAAACAGGCTTGCATACTGTCCAGAGGGTGGGTGGTAGGAGGAATACATCAGCACGGTAATGTGGAAATGTAAGACAAGCATGACTCTTCCTCACTTTAAACAGATTTCCACAGGAAAGCTTTTTGTGTGTGTGTGTGTGAGTAGGAGGTTTTATTCCGCAATGTTTTCAAGAACATTGAGATGAATTAAATCAAGTATATTAAGCATTGCAACATTTGTTTTTTAAAATGCAACCAATATAAATAACGAAACAAACGGGTGGCAAAATGCCCTGTCTGCTCCGTAACAACTTAATTAACAGTCCCTGCATGTGAGATGTGCCTACTGCTCTCCTAAATATTCGATTCTAACCACCTAAAATACTAACTCTACATAGTGCAGATGTGAAATGTGACTACTTTCCAGTGTTAATCTAATATTGTTTCCCTTTTTCTTGTATCGCAGAGTTATGAGTGTGTGTGTCGTTCTGGCTGGGAGGGGGAGTACTGCCAACAAGAAATTGATGAATGTTTATCACAACCCTGCAAAAACAACGCCACCTGCACAGACCTTCTCAACAGCTACAAGTAGGTGTGCGAGCTGGCTCGAGGGCAGCGTCCTCGCGAGGTGCATCAGTCACTTAAGAAATGCGGGGAAAAAAGAAGCCGTTCAGAGATAGCAATATGTCCTTCCACTGGCACCGGAGATAATGAATTGCAGATGGCAGGTAAAACAAATGAGTCAATCAATGGCTCACAGCATGAAAAGGTTTCAGGGGATCTGTGACTCATTGGAGGAAAAAGCTGGTGTATCTGCTTCGGCTAATGCCCGCTCTCACTGGGGAGACATAAAAATGCTTCAGGTAGAAAAGTTGGGGGATGGAAAGAAATGCAAGGTGGAGTGGTTGTAGTGCCCGGGTACTCACTGCCACCAAGTGGAGTATTCACCTGCCTTAAGAGCAGATACTTGAGATTTACATACACTGTGGTTGGCTCTCGGTTTCTCTGTCTCCATCTGTCTCTCTTTCTGTCTAGAACGCATACATTTCCATTAAATTCCCACTCAGCACTCTAACCTCTTGTGTCCTGCATTCAGCTGTCCAGAATTAAAAGCTGCCAGTAGTGCAGTTAAACACTAAAATTCGTACTTTCTCTAACAGAGATCCAGGAGATCAGTGTGGAGAACGCGTGCACTGTAACACTGAGGTTTTGTGTAGAAGAGTGTGTTTTGTGGGTAATTTAAATTATCATTAAAAAAAAAAAAAAGCAAGCTATTCAGGAGTTTGTCTGCAGCAACTCCCAGAACATCTGCTGAATGCATTTTTAGCATAATTGTCCCAAAGAGTATGACTGCCATAGCCTTTAGAACATTTTAAAAAGTGTTTATTCATTTATGATTCATTTAGATTTATGGCAAAATAACCTCTACTGTGTAACATCTCTCTGGTGTATGTAAGGTGTTTGTGCTCACGAGGCTGGACAGGTGTGGACTGTACAGAGGATGTGAATGAGTGCGATTCTGGCCCTTGTCTAAATGGAGCTCGGTGTCAGGAGTCAGACATACCTGGGGAGTTCTCCTGCACCTGTCCCCCCTTCTTCAGTGGCCCCTTGTGCAACCAGCCTTATGACCCGTGTGACCCCCTCCACAATCCCTGCCTACACAACTCCACCTGCCTGACACGCTCCAATGGAACAGCTTCCTGCAGATGCCCAGCTGGTGAGTGAACTCGGCGCCGCAGCCTCGTACTCGTGGTGTTTTTATTTTCGACTTATTTCCCAGCATAATCGTAGAATTTTGTTCAACAGAATTGTTTAAAACTTGAGGGATTTAAAAATTACAAACAGCATAATTTCATTGGAATAGAAAGAAAGTAACACTATCCATTTGAAAATCGTCGTTTTATCCTCCCTCTGAAATGTGCTTTTCCTCAAAGTTGCTGTAAAAGAAAGGTTTAATGTCTTTGTGTGCATGAATAAAATGGTAAAATGTGCTCCTGATACCTAAAAAATGTGCCATAAAGAAAACATCCACAGGTGATTTAAAATAAGAGACATACTTTTTGCTGTAATATGGAGAAGAATATAAGTGAAATATGGCGGGTTTTCGCTATTATATGGGTTAAAAGGAGTGTTAGACATAATGAAAGTTAGTCAGAGGTACAATTTGCATTTCTAGAGTTTTTCATGCTCCACTTTAATTTTTGCATAAGAAATGGTCAACAAACCCAGACATTGGTGTCTTTTGCTTGCTTTTCTCCTCATTGCATTAATACTAAATTAAACTGAATACTTATTTAGCAGTAAATCTGTGTATCAGTGCCAGCTGAGTCATCATAATGCATACTATATTCTAAGGTAAAGACCCTACAGACACATGGGGAATCAGCAGGTACTACCACTCTTTAATATGATTATTATTTATAAAAACATTACTGTATACAAGACACATAATCTTTTAGCAAGACCCAGTTAGTCTAATGCAAGTTCATGAGCACCTAAAAAAAATTTGGACATTTTAATGAAATCAGTGAACCACTTTGGTCTGTTTTATATGCATAATACATATTCTACATCACAATCTTTTATTCTTTTTTGTTTGTTTGTTTTGAACTCTAATCAATACACAATCACAAATTGGGAAATTGTCAGGGATAAATTACATCTTTTGTGCAATTTAAGAGTATATCTGTAAAGTTATTTAATCATTATTCACTGTCATCGTCATTATGTTTCTGGACTTTCTACCATTGCCTATGATTGGGCGATAAATTGGTGCATCCCTACTAATTGTAGCAGCAGGAACAGTAGATGCTTGGCTAAAGACAGATGCTAATTCTGAACGTCTTGAATTCACGCATGCATCCAAATGTCTTAGAAATTACTCGTTACTGATAATGCAAAATTAGATGTTTTTTCTTCAACGTGTACATATTCTCAATATTCCCATTTACAAGCAAATTGCAAACTAACGCCCGTTCAAATTTGCAGCTAACAGACACAGGATGAAAGAATTGTGGGTGACTGAGGAGTCAGACTGTAAATTATATTAAAAGAAAATAAAGCATTGACCTCATTTAGTACTGGCTCCTTCTCGCTCATTCACATGCCCTCGCAGGCATAAATAACTCGGGCATGCACATCCACTCAGATGTAAATGAAACGCAGGAAAATCTGTTTTATTTTCAGTTCATGAGATCAGTCAGGTTTTTGTTTCACAAGCAACATATTGGAATAGAGCACTGGCAATGATCGCTTTCTTCGTTAAAATGATCTATTACGATGTTTATCAGTAAAATCTTGTTAGCTTGTAAATTGTAAATGAAATATCATTTTAACATAGGCTTTCACTGTGGAGGTTAAGACGGTATAGGGTTATGTTGTACCTAATGGCTCCATCAGCAAAGAGATGAAAAGATGTTGCCAGATATAAATAGAGCGGCTGGGTTAGTTTCAGAAAGCTTCCTTTGAGAGGAATAGGAAATTAGGCGCTGCATACATTACACCAAGAGCTTTGCGTGGGTTTGGTCGTTTTCACTTCACACAACCGTGACTCACCTACTCTCCATTATTATTCACCTTAAATCCATCCTCCATAGCTACTACTCAATAAACATAAAGGAGCCCATGGCTTGATCCCAGTGCAGCCGTCTTAAAAAATTGTTATTTAGTATTCACTGTAGGTTATTTGTCAAGGAAATTGTGTAGGTCTAACACTATTCTTCAGACTAATTGAAAATAAAATTTGTCTGCATATGCATCTAAGATTTAGTACATTAAGCACATCCCAGTGCATAGACAAAAGCTTTTACACAATACAGCAAATACTGTCAAGGTAACTGAATTAAGGAGAATGATTTTTATGCTTTTAAATGACACTAAATGCTTGCAAATACTGTAACTGTGTTCAGTGTAGCATCAGTAAGTGTTTATAAGAAGAAAATTGAGTTAAAAATTAAAATTTAGAGCCTCTTATTTGCTTTTAGATACCGAGTCTTAAATATGTAAATAGAAACATGGCAGCTTCATTCAGTGGTTTTTGCAAAGATCAAGCGAGACCAATGATCCACATTCAAGTAAAGAGAGCATGTGCTCTTATATAAAGGCATGGTTAGCTGTTAAGGAAGTTGCACCATGGTAAAACAAGCCTCAGGATAAACATGAAGGCTTGTGTTGTTAATAAGGTTAGTTACTGAGATACAGTTAACTAAGATTAAATACATATTTTTAATTAATTCTAACTTTGTATTAGCAAACACATGCAGGTGAATATAAGAATCTTTGCTAAAAACAACAATCAGATAAACAGTTTATGTAGTCTTGTGTTAAAAAATTGAAATGCAATGTAGGGAAACTTAATAATATCTTAAATACCATCTCCTGCATGGTGAAAAGAATACAAACATGCAAAAAAAAAAAGCACTTTGCTGCTACATCCATTCTGCTAATCTTGTTTACTTTAACCTTCTTTGCTCATATCTGGTTTTGTTCTGTAATAAACTGCTGCGTCTAACACAACAAAAGTCGCTAATTTCAGCTGTTAGGTTGTAATGCATAATCCATGGTTGGAATAACAGGTGTTCTATTCTTTCCATTTCACCAGAATTGCATGAGTGCAACTGAAGAAGCACTGGTATTCATTGTGATGATGCCTTTGAGGCACTGCTAATGCTGCGATAATAGATGGCGGCTGTCAAACCTTTCATAGCCAGCCCTGTGACAGTATCTGATGGCTGCTGACAGGGGTCTTTTATAAAAGCTAAGTGCTTTAACTTTAGTGGTCATTATACCAAACTTGCTTTACTGAAGAGATTACAAAGTTGGCTGTGTGGTCTTAGCTTTCTCAAGAAACTTCACTAGACTCTACGCATCTAACAAAAAGGTTGATATGGCAAGTTTAGTGTTCATCAGCTTAGCAGGATCTAAAAGGCAGCAATTAGGCGGTTTCTACTGGGAGCGGCATTAAAGGGATTTGTAAAACACAGCCACAATGGAAATGAGTTCTGTCTACAAAGGTGTACTGTGAGAAGCTGGGGGCCAAAATAAAACCAGAGCAAGCTGAAAGTCTCGTCTTAAAAAAACACAGGTGAAGCAGTTATCCTCTTTTGATTGTAGAGGGCTCCTGTAGGAAGTTTTTGTTCTTACTAGCAGAGACACTCCGCTGAGGCTCTGGCCAGGAGGCCTAAGTCATCTTGCCTGACCAGCACAGATGTTCCACTTTCCTCTTAATGAGGAGCCTCAGCAGGGAGTGCCAAACCTGATAGAAGAGCAACCTGAAAATGGGAGAGTTAGGGTAGAAGGTTGAGGTGAGGGTTACTGGCCGACAACTGCAACAAATGAAACAAACAACACATGGCATCACTCAGCCAAGACTGCGGTACAAGGTAGAGTCGCATCAGAGTCTCGCACACAATCTATAGTCTGTGCTGTCCTTGCTCGGTTTGCTGAATTCCTTGAGCAAAGACAAGTTCACATGTGTAAACTTTAATCTTATCTTGGACCTTTCCTGCACATTCTCTGCCTCTGCCGTTTAGTCAGGGCTCCATCCACTTAAACTATCTGAAGAGCGGAAAGGCTATATTTATGCTTTTTTTCCCCTTTGAATTTAATTAATAGAAACTACAGCTTAATTAATAAAACTTCAGCTTTAGTCATTTTTCTTTGAGATTTGTGTCAGTGGAGTTTAATTTTGAGTTACCTTTTTTTCTTTATTTTTTTTAATCACTGAGATTGTAAATAATTCTCACATAGTTACTTTATGTAGTTCTCATGGATTTTGTAAAACTGATTATAGGATTCCTTCGAGACTTCAAGACAAAACATGTCAAAACATTCTAACCTTTTGATAATTACATCAGAATTACTGATTATTATTCTGGATGTGAAATATTTATAATTGTCAATTATTTAAAATGATAATATTCTATGGATTAGATTAATAGATTGTAATTCTAGTTTCATTCGTAGGTTCTTTAGGATGGCATTTTCAATGGATATCACACTATGCCACTGCAGCACTTAACGCTTTAGACTTGTTAGTTAAAGTGCCTATATTCATTATGAGCTTTTTATTGGTTTTTGGGTGACAAGTTGGCATTTTTAAGTGTTAAACGTGAGCTGTGTGATATGAGGACAATCACTTTGCCTCTAGTCCATTATATGAAGTGGAGACTTTTTCTTTTTCTTTTTTAATTTTTGCAGTACAGGGAATTAATTCAAAAGCATTGTGTGGTCTCTTCACATGGAAAAACCATTTGGTCTCCATGGTTCAGAATATACCCAGAGGTGTTCCTGGCCAGATGGAGAACAAACCCCTTTATTTGCATGGCATGCTACACTAGCCTTCACCTTCCACAAGATTGAGATTGTGTCCTACCAAACAGTTGGTTAATGAGCTACTGTGGAGCTATGCCAACAAGAGAACTGACACATAGCTAATATGATACTGAAAAAGATGTGTGGAAAATATGTGTTGCCAAAATGTGTTGGAAAAAGTCTGGCCTCAGTAGATTCATTTTAGGTGATTATTCTTTTTTATAGAGGGGGCAGACTATATGACTTATAGCGGACATGTGTCAGTTAATAAACCAGATGCCCTGGCAGATGTATAGCAAGATCAATGAGACTTTTCATTATCTTAGTATAAGGAATTAGAAATACAGATACTGTAGGTTCAGTCAACTTAGTATATTTTGCCCTTTATAGTGTGCTGTTCTAGATTATTATGATTACCATCTTTATGATGAGCTTTTTTTATAATAATTACCTCATGCAATCCACATTATCTGCTCTAGTTTGTATTAGTTCATTTATAAAAATGAATAAAGTGTCAAACCAGGATTGGAAATCTCGTCTAAGTAAATGACTTGGCTGACATACCCTTTAGCATTTAGAGCATATAAATGCTCTAAATGCATTTATATGCATTTAGAGCATATAAATACAAGTGTCATATAAGACACTTGTATGCTTGCATACAAGTGTCTTATATGCAAGCATATAAGACACTTGCATACTGTACAGAAACCAAAAAAAGCTTATATATGTTACGATTCATCACTGCCCAGCTTATTTTAACAAAACCAATGTAATGTGACTATGAGCCTGCACAGTAGCCATTCGCTTCTCATAGCACAATTACTGAGATTAAAGGTGTTCCAAATAAATCTTTCTCACAGAATAATGGACCACGACAGAGAGGCAGTCAGTGGCCATATTGTATTTTAATCAGAGTTCATGTCATGTAAATCACAGCTCCATTTGGGAAACTATTGTCTGGTCTAATATTCTCACAGTGAAGGCACACAAAGAAGTGGGAAAATATTAAAATGTAGCCGGTGTTCGACCTCAGTATGAGAGCGTGCCCCTTCAGTTGGCAAAGGTCTCACCACACTAGTGATATTCCATTGCTGAGGGCAAAGGTGGTTCTCTTCTTCCACTGTAGTTTTGAAAGCTGTTTCCAGATCAAACAACAGCTGCGGGGGGAAAAGGCAGGAAAAAAGCATCAGTGATCACATAGTAGTGTGAGAGGATTTCCCTTCATGAAAATTCTTCATCATTATTTGATTTAACCAGATTGGTGTTTAACCCCTGAATGCCTAACAGCATGTAAAATGCCCAAATAGTCTCTGAATAAATATGTGGAAGCTACTACAGATCTGATTGAATGTTCTGGTTTTTTTTAAAAAAATACTCCATAGGTTTACTTTTAGAAGCTGTGAGATATCATTGAGCAAAGTGTATACATCATAATGACAGTTGCTTAGCACTGATGTGGATATTAGACACACTTTGTTTTTGTACTACAGGTATGCATAGGTATTCAATTATACGTGCATTTAAAACAAGATGGCAACAGCCTGACAGCAGAAAGAAGAGCACCATTGTTTGTGTGTTTTGCTAAACAACATGGAAGAAAATCACAAAAATAAGAAGACACGTGTAATCTCTTAACAAAAATAGGGCATGGGACATATAATACAATATATACACCATAAAATACATGCAGTACAAGGTCGCTGAAGCATGAACCGTTGATTTGCTTGCTCTAAGCAGAGAAAGGCATGAGCTACATAAAGTCTGCCTTGTCTGGAACAACCATGCAGCCTGAAATGATTGGCAGTGATATGATATAGACATGTCGCAGGTTACTTGTGGTGTAGTATATATGGGTAGCTGTTGTTGGTATCAGTGATTTTCAATTTTATAGTTTGCTCTACAGACAATAGTTGACCCTGATTTTTCAAAAATAAATACGTTTCTTATTGTGTTACAAACCAACACATCTTGTGACTAAGGCAAAAGAAATTTAACAGTAGACCTGGTGTCTTCTATGGGAATATGTTTCCTAATGTTAAAAAATGTCTTCTCATAGAGTGAAAAGATGTAAAAATGAGAACATTTTCTTTTTTTGTATTTCTGTCATGGGAACTGCAATACACTGCTGTACCAAAGTTTCTCTTTAGCTCATGACACTGACTGCTGTAAGCACAGTGTTACAGCCTAAGGTGACCTAGATGAGTGCATCTGCATTCATACCAAGTCGGAATAGTCAGAATTGTTTTATATTGGCATGCAATCCTCATTTCTCTGTGAAAATTATACAGCATGTTTAGGCATAATCAATAACTGTAACTTTTGATTGATAATATGTGTGGAAATACAATTTTTAAGCTTAAGGACTAAGCTAATACCCAACATTTCCACCTTAAAAAAACTAAACAAGCAAACAAAAAAGATGAATTACCCGTAGAACTTGGGCAGACAGATATCTAACTAGCTAGCTAGCACTATATCGCGCAAGCTAGCTATAAATGTAGCTAGCTATTTATTAAGCTATTTAGCTTTGTGGCTATTTACATAGTTATCATTAAAAAGAGAGAGGGAGGTAACAGAATTGCTCATCTGCAACAATGATGTTTACTAATGTACAGGGAGTGCAGAATTATTAGGCAAGTTGTATTTTTGAGGAATAATTTTATTATTGAACAACAACCATGTTCTCAATGAACCCAAAAAACTCATTAATATCAAAGCTGAATGTTTTTGGAAGTAGTTTTTAGTTTGTTTTTAGTTTTAGCTATTTTAGGGGGATATCTGTGTGTGCAGGTGACTAACTGTGCATAATTATTAGGCAACTTAACAAAAAACAAATATATACCCATTTCAATTATTTATTTTTACCAGTGACACCAATATAACATCTCCACATTCACAAATATACATTTCTGACATTCAAAAACAAATCAGCGACCAATATAGCCACCTTTCTTTGCAAGGACACTCAAAAGCCTGCCATCCATGGATTCTGTCAGTGTTTTGATCTGTTCACCATCAACATTGCGGCTTCCTCTAACAGGAAAATGTGTCACAAAGCTAAAATCATCTCAAACTGTTTTCTTCAACATGACCGCAAGTTCACCTCCATTGTCTTCACATCTCAGTACCTGAGTTCAGTCTATCCCAAAAAATAATTAAGGCTGCTCTGAAGGCAAAAGGGGGTCCAGACCGGTATAAGCAAATATAACTAATAAACTGTCCAGATTTAAAGATTTAAAACTAAGGATTAAGTCAAAAAGCAAATGCAAAACACAACTGTCTGATTTGTAGGCCAGCATGGTGTTTG
This sequence comes from Maylandia zebra, assembly GCF_041146795.1. Taxonomy (NCBI): domain Eukaryota; kingdom Metazoa; phylum Chordata; class Actinopteri; order Cichliformes; family Cichlidae; genus Maylandia; species Maylandia zebra. Next base: position 20,624,218 of record NC_135179.1, on the reverse strand, counting down.
CTCACATTTTGCATCTTAAACCTTCTGTGTTGTATGAAAGACAAGGTGATAGGCTTCAGGCCCAAACATATGAATCAGCAAACATAAATGCCAAGCAGAAAGCTGTAGTCATCATGGTGAAGAGTGTTGATTCTCAGTGGCATTTGTAGTGCTTTCAGCCCTCTCACACCACAGAGGGCCAAATCTTTGACAGACCATAAAACAAGCAGTTTGTCGTTTTATGACAGCCAAAACTTACTACATATAAACATATAAACCAAAGTTAACGGCTTTAATTTGTAGATTAATCATTAAAATAAATAATATGACTAAAGCTAGAGAAACAAACAAACCATAACATCAAGAGTGTACACAGGGCCAGACATCAGTTGTGAAGAAGTAGTTTCATTTATACTAAAAGTATGAAATAGCAGCAGGTCTGCAGCAGCTGTACAGTAAACAAATTTTAAATAAACTCAGTGTTTAATCATTTTGTTCCTGCATTAGCTGTGTCGAAGAGGTGGTCCAGGTGTGTAGCAGTGGGGTAAATTGGCTGCATGCAAAGGATTTCTATTCTTAACCCACTTCTTCAAGTAACCCAGTTTTTGGTCCTTGCATGTAAAGGACCTTCAAGCGTACTCTTTTCTGTTTTTATTTCTATTCGTGTTGCTGCATTTTAAATAAATATAACTAAAATAATGTGACAGAGACTTGAAAAGAATCCAAGATGTCCAACAGTGTTCCATCAGTGGTGCGGGGATGGTTTGGTTTACAATACAATTGCTTTACAATACAAGAGTAGTGCAATTTATCACCCATTGTATTATCATGATACAGCCATTCTGTAGTACAACACAATGCAAAATGCTTCTCACTTCCTGCTGAGAAGCAAAAAGCAAGAATTGTGATATTGATCATAAAACACAGTAAAGCGATATTTTATATATAATCTTTTAATTATTTATTTTAATGACAGCTGAAAATAGCTTAGTTTGTCTTAGTTAGTTAGTCTGTTTTTTGTAATGTTCTCTATAGTTGCGATTATTTCACACTTATTTTCACAATTTTGGTTAAGCTCTAGCACATTGCATTTTTAGGGCCTTTATGAGTTTGGATACTGTAAATCTCGCTCTGATCTTGTGTCATAAATCTAAAATCCAGCCACTGACTGGCAAATTAAAAAGTGCAGTAGGTTAACTAAAACTCGTGAGGCCAGGCACAAAACTCGCAATCCTAGTTTCAACATGACAATCCTGCTCTTGGATTAAGCCACCAGTGACATCTAACATTTTGATGCATGACGGCACACAGACGCCGCTGCAGACAGAGATCGTAATCTGTACTGCAGAAACGCTGGGTTATAAAATTTTTAAATGAGCCCCTTCTAAGAAACGTTACATCAGACTGACAGAAGACAACAGTCACCAATGTAGCAGTCCAAACTAAGCTCGCTCTCTCAAAATGGAGACATTCCTCATATTTCAATTGAAATGTCAATCAAAGTTAGTTGGCTATCCACTCGGGATCACCCGCAATTTCTTCTCCTCCGAGACATTTACTGGCAGCAGCCGTGATCACATACTGTAGCTCTTGCCAGATGATGGAATGACTACGTGAGCCACGCGCCTTGGGTATCCCGCTCTGTACTCTGTCAAAGAGAAGCCTCAAGTCACTGCTTAGTAGCAGAAGATGCATTACATTGCAGTGACATTCGAAATAGTCCCCAAGGTGCTTCACCATCGCTTTGACTGACAGACCAGCATGGGAAACTTGTGCTGTCCCATAATTCACCAGATGCTCTGTGCTGTCTCTGGTTTCCTCTTCATGGATTCCTCTTCATTCATACATCCCAAGATGCACAGAGTTGTGTCACTTACCCTGCATTCCGTTTTTCTTTAGAAAATTCATTATTCATAGTGTATTTTTTTTTCTAATTTTAAACACATTGGAGACTACAAATAATCACAACTCCTGCATCTGTATATCTTGAAGTGAAGACGAAAGAGAAAAAGGCAGTATACAGTTACCTCCTGATATTACACAGAGGACTGAAGACCCTGTATGACCCTGCTAGACTGTTTCCGTGAATTCCAAAAATAGCCAAAATGTCATATTCAATACTTTGAATGATTTCTTCCTGTATGGCTCGAGTCTCACATTTTTTAAACATGCCAGATTAAAACACATGCTCTCCTGTCTTAAACAATTCTCAGGAACCTCATCGTTGTGAACAGATGTACTTCTCTGGGCATAAAATTTACTATGTGCAAAACCCATTACAGTTCAAAAATATGTAATTCTATCTTGAAGCAGTGGGAGTAACATAATGAGACAAGAAAACAATAAGGGCACTCACACACTCATTATGGGTTAGTTATATTAACCCTTTGCTATGCTTGCATTACATTTAATTATGCTCGGCAGATGGTGCTCTGCAGGGGAAACACAGTAGTCGTTGTTGGGAGTCTGAGCCCAGAATTTTAAAGTAGCTTGATAGCAGCATTGCACAGGAAATTGTATAATTACTCTGTGCAGCTACAATGGCATATTTGTGCAGCATCTGTAGTAATTTGGATGCTGCACTGGTCTGTTATGGTGAAGGGAAAACTAAGTTGAAACAATGGCCAAAAGTATAAAACTAGGCTTCCTATGAAGGGTGTCTGAGTTTAGTATTAGAGATATGATGAGGAGCTCTTTCAAGGATGCCCAACTGGGAAGATTCCCATGCAGTCCCCGGATACACTGTAGAGAGTGGCTTGGTATTCCTCCTGAACAGCTGGAAGTGTTGGCAGGGGATATGGGGGCTTGGGTAGCTCTACTGCTTCCACAGGCTTGACTCAGATAAGCCATGGATGGATGGATGGATGGATGCTTATACTGTACGTCTAAGCATTAGATGTACTTCTGATGTTTATAGGTGATTAAATTTCACTGCTAATGAAAGTCAGATCATGTCCATTAATTGTTTCCATACTTTTGAGCATTTGGTTAATTTGTGATCTTTTTTAATTTGTCAATTTTTTTACTTAATGAAACCCAGTCATGCATGGAGCGAATGTTAATTCGTTCAGCAGAAAACAATCTAATGGACCAGACCCAGGCCAAGCACTAGAGGAATACCTCTGGCAGGCAGAACACTACAGGCTCCTAGGCTGCCTTCAAATGTACAACAAAACATCCATGCTGATCTGCTTAGCCATGCTGGCCCTCAACCCCCTAATGAACAAGGGCAAAAGAGCTCTTGGGCTTAGCCTCTCCCTCTTACCCTAACTTAACAAGATGTCCCCCCACTCGCTCGCTTTCTCCCACACAGACAGACACAGAGACATATGCACGGTGGCACACACAGGCACACACCTCCCAAACCCCAAACCACTAACCCTCAGACCAATCTGTCTGTGGCACTAAAGTATTATTAGACTTACACACTCTCAAAGGGGAAACAGTGAGTGCTGAGAGCTGGAAGATGAGATATGCTACAGGGCTTACTAGTTCCATTAAAATGGCATTCACAGGGGCCTTTGTTATCATCGGTCCTGACGTTTTCAGGATGTAGTGGGGTTTGCTGATCCATGACCATCTCATCTATCTTTCAGGATTTGAAGGAAGTTGGTGTGAAATTGACACCAATGAGTGCAGTTCAAACCCATGCCAAAACCAGGGTGACTGTGTGGACCGGGTCAACAGTTACAGGTAAAAAGTGTTATCCGCAAACCAGCTTTTCATTTCTTAGTGGGTGAGAAAATGTCAGGAGTTTTAGTGATGAAATCTTTTTTTTTTTTATGGGTTTCAGAACAATATGCTTCTTCTTAGCTTGAAATTTATTTAACAGATAGTATTATTATGGTTGTAGTTAGATGAAACAAAACATGTTTGTCGTTACTGTTTTTATCATATGCTACTGTGCATGTTCTTTAATTTAGTTAAACCAGTCTTTGTCGCTGTAGAGTGTGAGCAATCAAACTAAATGTGATCAATATCAATAAATTCCTATAGATTTTCTCACTCTGTGCACGTGCTTGTAAGAAACATCTTCTATTTTCCATCAGAGACAAAGTATCAATAGTAATGATTTTTCTTTTCCAGCTGTGTTTGTAAGGTGGGATTTTCTGGCCTTCTCTGTGAGGAAGATATCAATGAGTGTGCCTCTAGCCCTTGCAAGAATGCTGGCACATGTCAAGATCTTGTGAACAAGTAAGCATATATGCAATTTTTCCCCCCTTTTACTTGCATCATAACCTTTTTTCATAGCGTGTTTAAATTTCTTGCGTATGAAGGCCAGGCAGAATTAATTGCTTGATTTTGTTTTGAAAGTTGAATGATCAATAACCATTCTCCAAAGAAAAAAAAGTAGTACTATAAGGTTTTGGCAGCCCTCCTTAGAGTATTGCAGTTTATACAACGAGCTTGTCATCCTTGACACACATAAGCTGCTATTCTAAAGACGAAGAGCAAACTCAGCAGGACCACATCATGTATCTAGATTGGGCTTTACTCCACCGGTGCTTTTCTCTGCTGTGCTTAATGGGAGCCCCGGGGCTTCCAGGCTTAGTCGGACAGATGGGTTGAGAAGTCCCAGGGCCAATTTGAGTCCTAAATGGTTTGTCTCCAGTTTGTCTTCCGTCATGATTTCATTCCCATGTGACCTGGCCCTGCTCAGAGCACTCTTCTGATTGCATAGTCCTGGGAGTTCACATCAGGTGTTTTTTAACCTCACTGCCCGCCACACACCTCTGAATCCATCTCCCTGACCCAGCAAGCCATGGAAGTTCATCTATACTGTGATAAAGAATCAGACTATGCAGAGCTGCGAGACTGCAACGAGGAAAGGGTTAATTGTTCTAATAAATCAGTCCAAGAGCAGAAGAGGCTTTCAAACAAATGCGCCACGTGACAATAACTACCAATTAGCATATTTCATAAATTTGATGTGATGTAACTTGTTTACCGATGAATGATGTTTACAGCAGCACTTAGGTGAATAATTGTACGTTGCCTCTTTACCTCGTCTCCTGCGAGATCTATGGTTAGGCCCAGCGACAGCTTCAGAGAGGGATTTCAATTGAGTAAACCACATCATCGGACAGATTAAGCCTTCCCTTTAGTAACAAGTCATGAAGCATAATTTAAATTAAGTTGCACACTGGGAAACTTAATTGCCAGTTGTTAATTGTTCTGCAAAATGCTGCCGGTCAGTTGAGAGAATCACTCCAGCGCAGTTTATCTCAGTGGGTTTGGAACACACGCACGCAACTGCTGTGGGAGCGTGTGCGCATGTTTGGCTGAGGAAAAACAATTCGGATGATTTTTAAAGTTATAAGAAATTAACATAAGTGGGCTATGATTGTGTGACACATTGCTTATTAATTTCTTCTTTAGGTTCCACTGCATCTGTCCCCCTGGTTATTTTGGAACGCTGTGTGACCTGGATGTGAATGAGTGTGAAGTTTCACCTTGCCTACATGAGGGCATCTGTATCAACACGCCCGGGGGTTTCAAGTGTGTCTGTCGCCCTGGATACTCAGGTAGCTCTTTCGCCCTAAGGCGACATTAAGATCAATATAAGACTTTAAAAAGCTTATCATGCCCGCTTGTGGCTGCACGCTATTGAAGCAAGTCTGACACAGAGCTGGCTTAGTGTAAAAAATGCTTCACAATGCTTGCTTTTAATTAGCCTGCCTCGCTGTGCAAGATACAGTGCCTGCTTTTTAGTAGAGCTAACAAGAGATAAATTCATGTCACCTGTTTTATCTGATAAAAACGTCTCAGTGTCTGTTAGCTGCATTTATTTAATTTCATCAGCCTCTTCAGTCTCAGAACGCTAGTGTTGTTTTACTTCAATCCATTTGTCTTATTTTCCACCCAGACGGATATCGAGCTATTTTAGCGCGCGCGCGTGTGCACACTTGTGTGCACTTGTGTGTGCGCTATCCAAAGCCGATTCCTGTCAGATACTGGGAAGATTAATTTCATTTGTCTTCCACACTGTATCATCAATTTATCCTTCCCCAGTTGAGAGAGGGGGGAAAATCTCTGAGGTATTGCTACTCTGGAGAGCAGAACCTGACACGCATGGCCCAATTCCCACAGAAGCAGCTTTTATTATTAGACCTACGCACAGCATAGTACAAGCCATTACTTTTTCTGTTGCTCTAAGCTCATCTGAGGAAACAGGGTCCCCCAAGAGAGCAAGTGGCCAGAGGATACAGTGTGGATTGGCTCAAACCAACTAGAACTCATACAAAATATTTGCTCTAGTAACATGTGTAACAGCAAAGCAACTTTTGTCAAAACGCACAAAAAAAAGAAAAAAAATGGGTCTACGATGCTACTGTAGTTGTGCTGTGTGTTCTTTTTGTTCTCGCCTTAAAGTAAGTTTGCTGTGTGAGGGTGATTCATCATGCGGTGTTTTTGCAGCCTGATTGGAATGAATTGAAATGTTATTCTCCTTTGATGGCATGATGTGTCATCGCTGCAACACTGTAATTCATTGTGTCACTTGATGGTATTAACATATTATTTGCTTTAGCCATCAGGGAAGAAAGGTGATATTTTTTGCATATCAAATGCCAAAAGTCATTTTGATAGTAACAGTTGAAGCCCCTCACTAATAAATGAGTCTGGTGCTATATCAGGTCACTTTTGTTGATGTCATTAGGCTGTAATGACGCTTTATTCCCACCTCAATCAGTACCTATGTGGAATATTCTTCAGTGCATATGTCTTTTGTAGTGAACGGGGTCTTCCTATAGTTTTGTGAGCCTTTTTACAGCTCTCATAAAAACACACGGTAAAGATCACGGAGATCAAATCTTTGCTTCTTCACGTAAACGTATTCCTCACGCCTCAATAATTTAAACTTTCACTGGATCGATAAGACCTGCTATTAAGCTTAATTTGTATATACAGTGTTATTTTCTTTCTGTATATATTGTATTAGCAAACATGCTGTCCTTTAATGTAAGTCAGTCTTGGCATCTGGCTGGATCTTTGCTGTCACATCATTATTTAGGGCATTTGGCTTAAAGGTCTCTGAATCCCAGTAATGTATCACTTAACTGTGTACAGGTGCTGTTTTCTTTATGGTCAAAGGTCATTACAGTGACATGATTAATTGGCAATCTTGTTTATATAAATCACAGTTTCTCCACGCTCTTTGTCACCTTCCCTTTTCTCTTCTTCACCCATCATTAGTGAGCATGTTCCCTTGAGTGATGGTACAGTGCAATCAGCACTTTATTACACTTTCCTCAGTCAGCACATTGCTAGATGATGATATTCTGACCCTTGCGATGTTGTTTGCTGTTAAGGCTTCAGTAAATTCTAGCTCTTGCTGGCTGGACTTGCTCCACAAAATGTTGTTGTTGCTGCTGGTAGTGTTTACTTATTAATGACACAGCATGCAGTATTGTGCAAATATTTCCAATGACTTTCTCAATGGAAGGGTATCAGTTATAAACCAATTATCTCTAACTGAATTCTTCAGATGTAGAAGTACTAGAAACTGTGTCATGTGAGCAATCAGTGTATGTTTTTCTATTTATTTCTCATAATTAAACAAAAAACAAATACATTTAATGCCTTAAATTGATTTTAATGAACCCTCAATATTAGCACAACATATGTATAGTAATATATAATCACATTGTGAGCAGTTTTTTTTTTCTGTGCAAACTAACAGCCACAAACAAACAGTAAATGCTTTATAGTCCCCATTAAGGTTCTCAGCTTTATTTTTATTTAGTATAAACAATTTTTTAAACCCTGCTCTGTTCTGCAAGGAATGCGTCCCAGTGCATAATTACTTTTGTTTAGCCCTTATGTTTACATAATTTGAACATTAAAGTTAGGTATTGTTAGTTTGTGGGTGGCAAAGTAGTGCAGTAATTAGCACTGCCACCTCATAGCAAGAAGGTTCTGAGTTTGAACCTGACGCTCAGCTGATAGCTGATGTCTGCATAAAGTGCTGTATGTGCCTGTGAGTGTGTGTTCAGTTAATTGGTGAATCTAAAATTAGCTTTTTGTGTCTCTGAAAAACATTTGTGAACACAACTTGTGACACAAAGTTTATTCTTGCATTTTATTGAAATGGTATATCTAGCAATAATCATTAGTGTGATCATCACTTTTAATGATAGCATGAAACGATGGTGTCTAGGACGTGGAATTTTTCATATTTTTCACATTTTCACACTCACACTTTTGTATTTCAGAAACTTAAATTTCAGCTTTGATCTTTTATTTGATATTGTTTTGTATCTTCAGAGCCATAAACTGTGAATTTCCTTGCTGCTGTATAGCTTTCCTTTTGGCTAAAAGAAACAACTCATCTCTTTGGCACAAGAAATGAATCGTTTTACATTCAGTGACGAGACAAAATGATAGATTTTGTGTACAAAAAAGGCAGTTTATTTATTCTCTTTCATGAATAAACACAGGAGGCAAAGTAGTTTCTTGCTCCTGTTGTCACTTTGTTTACTTTTGGCTCGGTTTGCAAATGAAAAGCCAACCAAATGATTAATGATGGGTCAGTAGTCATTTTTCATCTCTTGATTACTGGAGGTCCCGAAGAGATTTTAGGGTTATTAAATAATCTTTTTCAACCACTTTAGTAAAAAAAAAGAACATCACAAAATCCCTCCTTGTAGAATTATACCAAACACATTACTTTATTTTTAATTCCTCTGCATAAAAAGTCACTTATGTGCACCTCTGCAAAGCAGTACCTGCTGTAATTTAGACTCCTATGAACATCATCGGTGTGTCTTCCCAACTTGCATTCTGATTTGTTGGCAGGAGGGAGTCTAATTTTGTCAGTTTGTGTTATCTGGTGTTTCCTTCCCGGCTTGAACTCTCTCTCCTCCTCTTCACGTCTTCTGTGATCTGAATGCTATTTTTGTGCTGCCTTTTATAAATAATGAATATTATCAACAGTCTCACTAAAGCTGAATATTCAGCCTTATCTTAAATGTGTCTGATTGCACAGTTTGCGTGGGGGTTTTGCCCTTGTAGACACTGGGTACTGCAGTCTCAGCATGATCAGCGTTTAAAGTATAAGACACACTTTTCCATTAGTTCAGTGAACCCTCTCAGGGGCACACTACCCAAATTACATTGCACTTGGCTTTAGTAGTCTGTAGCCAGGCAAAACCCTTTGATTTTATTTGGAATTTTTTTGTGGCTGTTACAAAAACAAGAAAATGCATTAAAAAAATAACAGTTTTGTGGTTTCTTGGTGGCTTCTCCAAGAAAAAACTGTAAAGTTTTCAATACAGCTACCGTCTAATGAAGAAATACTATAGTCATGTTTAAAGACAGGTAGCGACATGCCTTCAAGTCTGGTGTAGATGGAAGCAGCTGTTTGAGAACTTTACATATCTTTAAATTGTCAGTTTGTATTTGTTTTATTTTTGTATTTTAAAGTTCCCTTTCTTCATAAGTGATTTTATTTTATTAGTTTATTGAAATTTTAGTCACCATACTTATTGTTACAGAAATAAAACTTGTATATTTATATTTTAATGGAGTCTTCTGAAAATGGAAAGTATGGGGAATATTAAGTGTCTGGCCTGGTACAAGCCATTCAGTCCCTGTATAACCATAGTGGGAGCTTGGTGCTCATAATAAGTTGGGTTAGTTTCTGGTGGGTGCTGGACTATGCTAGGGACACCTTTTGTTATGGATTCTGTCACTGATATCTAGGTGTAGCTACATGGTGAAAGGTCTCCACTTTGGTGGGCTCAGGATCCCATCTATGCTTTTTGCAGATGATGTGTTTCTGTTGGCTTCATCGGGTAGTGACCTGCAGCTTGCATTGGATAAGTTCACAGTGTGAAGCGTCTGGAGTGACAATCAGCACCTGAAAGTCTGGTCCATAGTTCTCAGCCAGAAGAGGGTGGAGTACCAATTCTGGGTCTGGTAGGCGTTACAGTACTATCCCAGGTGGAGGAGTTTAAGTACAGTATGTTGAGGTCTTGTTCACGATTGAGGGGAGAGTGGAGCATGAGATTGACAGATGGACTGAGACAATATCTGCAGTGATGCAGATGCTGTACTGATCTGTTGTGGTGAAGAGAGAGCTGAGCTAAAAGTGAAGCTATTGATTTACCAGTCAGTACACAGGTCAGAGATCCAAGCAGCGGAAATAAGTTTCCTTCGAAGGGTGGCTAGGCTTTCCCTTAGATATAGGATAAGGAGCTCGGCCATTCGAGAGGGACCGAGCAGAACCACTGCTCCTCCACATTGAAAGAAACCAGTTGAAGTGGTTTAAGCAGCTGACTAGGATACCTCAGGGATGCCTTCTCGGTGTTTGGGGCATGTTGTACCAGGAGGAGGCTCCAGGGCAGAGCCAGGACTAGCTTTAGGGATTATTTCTCTTTGCTCTTCTAGAAACACCTCAATGTTCCCTCCAGATAAGCGGTAAGATCAAAATGACCTGCTGAAGTTTTTAATGCAAGCAACACAATGGCGAAAAATTTGTTTAACTTTGAATGTGGTATGGTTGTTGATGTGTATCAGACAGGTTTGTTTGAGTATTTCATAAAGTGCTGATCTACTGGAATTTTCCCACTGAACTATTTTTAGGATTTAGAGAGAATAGTCCAAAAATATGAAACTAACCCATGAGTTTCAGTGCTATGAGTGAAGAATGTTATCTTGATGTCAGAATTGAGCGCAGGATGGCCTTGAGATGATGATGATGCAACCGTGTGATGCTATCGTGTCAATATGGCTCAAAATCTGTGACGAAAGTTTCCAACACCTTGTTGAATCTCCGTAAGGCAGTTTTGAAGACAGAAAGAGTGACCCAACCTTTTACTACCATTGTGTACCTAATAAAGTGGCCAGTGAGTTTAAATAAGTGTTGAGATTAAGGTTACTATGAAAAGTGGTCTTTTCTGTTTATGTGCTGTGTTTATGTGTCAACCTCGGGTTAATGACTTGAGATTGCTTCTTTGATCTGATCGAGAGACTAAAAGACACTGTTTAATTTCATTTTTTTACAAAGATGCTGAAGATTCTTTATCTGTGTATCAGGAAAAGAATAATAAAGTAGTTGTTTCAGCTCTTGTTTTGAACTTTAGTTATTTAACAATCGAATGCCTAAATCTTTACTTTCACAAAGTACAATCGAACCCTGTCTTTATTGTCAGTTATGTGTTGTTTTCCTTCTTGTTTTAGATCTGAAGTTATATTTTTTTCATTTTTACACACTCCATATAGCAAACAGTTTTATTAGTCCCATAAGCCCTATCATCTAAAATCCAATATCCCCTCAGAGTTCAAATGATATTTTATCAAACGTAGAGGTTTAAAACTTAAACAACTTCAGCAAATAGCCATATTTCTGCTCCGTGCTTTGAGCCAGTGCTATTAATGCACGGTCACGAAGAAGTTAAAACCACTTTGAATTGAGTGTTTCAGAGCAAGCATTACAACTTTCAAGTTGCATATTAAAGAATAATATGGAAGCAAGACATAACATCATTAAAAAGGAAAAAAAACAACCCAGAAATCCTTATGCAATGTAAACAGCACACCCATGTTTACCATTCCTGCCAGCCTGTGATCACAGTGCATCAAAGTTTACCAAACAGATCAGAGAGAAAAAACATGCTGGTGAGGCAGCTTTATCTGGACAGTAAGATCACACTGCTAGGAAATTTTTGCATCTTCAAGGCTTTAGTCCATTAACTGCAAATTTCCTTATGCTACTTAACTTTTCCATAAGTTTGTTGACAGATTTTGCAGAAATTTGAAAATAAATGATTACTGGTCAAAGAAGAAATTACTCATCAACTCAGACAATCTTTTTCACAGCACTGCTATTCTCTAAAGCTTTCTCTCTGACCAGCCAACTAATGCTTAAGGCAATATGTCTTGACAGATCATAATTACCACAAGTATTTGATACTTTGACATGAAGTGTTCGGCCATTATTCTTGTAAATGCTCATCAAAAAACAAAGGTGAGGAGAGCTTTTGCATGTATGTCATCTATACTATATGATGTATCTGGAAATAACTTAAAACAGGTTTAGTTTGACAGGTTAAAATTATACGTCCGTTGTGGTAACCATAGTCAGTAAGGGATACATAGTTTGAAAAGACAATATAATGCAGCGGTTGCCATTAAAGTATAAAGATGGCGTTTTTTTTAGTTTGAAATGGCAAACGGTGAGCTGTTCCTGACAAGTTTTTGTATATATCGTAGATAAACTCTCTCTCTGCCATAGAAGCACATGGCAAACAGCAGAGGATTTGATATATTACATGAGTACTTGACAAAATCAAACTTACTTTTCCAATTTTAAAAAAGACACATATTGTGCTTCTGTGTGTGTGTGTGTGTGTGTGTGTGTGCGTGTCTAACTTTTGGAGTACTGAAGAACTAAAAAATAAGTTTTTCTAATAAAACAATTCTGACTAACATATATTTCATTTCTTAGGGCCACGTTGTGAAGTTGACGTTGATGAGTGTGTTCCAAACCCATGCCAGAATAGTGGAAAATGTATTGATGCGCCTAATCGATACAACTGCTTGTGTGCGGGTGGCTTCACAGGGCTCCGCTGTGAGGCCAACATTGATGAATGCATGTCAACGCCTTGCCTTCATGGAAGGTACATATTTTCTCTCCATCATTTAAAACAGAAACACAGCAAATTGTGCAGCAGTAGCATGGAATTATTTATAATTACGCCTCTTGCCAGCACAGTGAGTGGAGACATATGTCGCATGTTGTAAAGAGCTAATGTAATGCACTTACAGGTTGTCTCAGTGGTGTCTAAATTATAGTCATTAATTCTTTTGAAGGTGAATTACTAATTCATATAGAAAGATTACATCCGTCTCTAAGGATTCTGTATGGACTATACTGCAAAAGACTTCCACAAATAAATGCTTTTTAGTTCACTTTGCACGCTAGTATAATTTTGATGAATCAATTCTGACCCTGTCTGTTGTGGCTCTCTCAGCTGTGACGATGGAATATATTCATACACCTGTCTTTGTGAATCTGGATGGACCGGCAGCAGATGTGAAACGAACGTCGATGTGAGTTGAGTGTAATTAATAAAGCAGCTGTGCGTTGTAGCGACATGTCAGGAGAATATTGTAAGCTCTGATGTGGTGTGGCCTTCGGTATCTTTAACTTTATTGACATTCCTACAAGATAAGTGAATTGAACTACCGCGATCATGTAAGCATTGTGCAAATACCCGATAAAAAGGAATTGCTTAGTCTAATGCCTAATTGATCTAAACCACAGCTTTGTGCCGGACCGTAGCGATAAAACATTGAGTTGCTACCAAGGTCTCTGCTGAATCAATAATCTGATCATCTGCATTTTAACTACTAACAATTCATTCTTAATCAAAAGGTTTTTTTTTTTCATTATTTAATCACCCCTTATGAGCTTTACATCGACAAACATGTATTTTATGGTTGCATCTTTTTAAAAAGCTCTTCCTGCCACAGTGTCTCGTTCATGTGAATCTTTGGTATTTTCTCATTGACAGGAATGTGCCAGCAGTCCCTGTCTGAATGGAGGCTCGTGTGTCGATCTCATCGATAAATATGCGTGCTTCTGTCAGGTCGGCTACACGGGGAAAACCTGCGAGGAGGATATAGATGTTTGCGAAGGCGCTACTTTTAATGTCTCGTTGTGTTTTAACGGAGCCACCTGCAGTGATGGTGAAGGATCAAACTTTACATGCAGGTGAGCTTGGTCACTATTTATTTATTTATTTATTTATTTTGAAGTGTTTGATAAAATGACGTTGAAAGGTCGTCCTTGGATGGAGTTATTGAAAGTTGAATGTGCAGCAGCTTTACCCAACTGAATGTTTCACATGCATTGCTTTTAAACTGACATCTAAAACCACCGTACCCAGATTGTAATCGACCATTTGCTAACCCCCTCGAGTGAATTGCACTTGACCTTATTATAGCTATACAACCATATCAAAGCGTGACAGCCCTGGCGAGCTTTGAATTTCTCTGATGATTTGTGTGTGGCGCTACTGAAAGGAGTATTGGACTGTGTGTTTACATACTCTAATGTTACCTTCAGTCATTAGTGTCTCTGGCTAACTAGCGCACCATCGAAGCCAGAAAGCTTAAGGGAATGGAGCTTATTGAACCGCTCATGGACAGTGGGCAGGTTAAATATCTCAAAATATTAAATTACATTTCTGACTGTATACATCAGCATCAAGATTTTGCTGATCTGTGAAAAAAAAAATTAAAAGTATCTTGTCTCAGAATAATAGCGCTGCATTACATCTGTTCTGCCTCACAGTGCAGCGGTAGAAAATGAATCATTACTTTTTAATTGCAGGCATGTCATCCCTGGAGTGATGAAGTGTATCTGAATACAAGGTGTATGTAGTAAGAGTGTGCCGATTTGACACAGCCGCTCCCTGAATGCCTCGCAGTTAATTACATTGTCTAACCTTTCGCTGATGTGCTGCTATATGCTCGCTGTCATGATTTATGTGACAATGACAACCACAACTCCACATATGTTGCTGCACTTTCTGAGTGTTATATTGAGGTGCTGAACTGCAAAATGCCTCGCCGCAGCAGTTTTTACGACGCTCCCTTCATTTAAGGTTTATTTGCATATATGTTGCAAGGAGGCAATGCATATCGTGCATTCACAGATAAATGTGCACACTAAGGGCAAAGTTTGTCTGTACACCCACTTCTACTTATGCAGAGCCAGGCTGCTTTATTACGAACACGTCTGCTGTATAGAACTGTACAGCTGACCTGTGGGTGTGCAGAATAACATGAAATATTATTCCTAGCCAAATCCATGTGTTAATGACATAAATGTGTTAATGTGTGCAGCGTTTTTTTCCTGAATGTTGTGTGAAGCTGCGGGTAAATATTAAAGTCAAAGAAATGAGAAACTCTGATGCATCGCCATCTGACCTTAAACTGGTAGGAAAGGCATCTGCGAAAAGGACTGTACCTCTCTTTGCTCAAGGTGTAGCTTATCCTGTGCATTTCACCACCTTAAACAATTACCACATGAAAGTATTTTGCATTTCAATACCCGTAGGCTTATGCAGGTCAGAGCTGTCTGTTTAAAAAAAACATTTCAAGAACCAGATTTAATAATTGTCTGTTCCAGCCAAGGCCTTCTTTTGGTGTTAAAAAGCTCGTGTCGGGATTTACTCAACAGATGCTGTGACAATATTTGTAAGAGCTCCACAACAATTTGGAAGGAAAGTATTTAAAAGACTCACACAAACATGATTCATTAAAGTTTATGGCATGCAGTTTACTGCAAATTGCACTAAATTTAATGCCGGCAATAAGAGTGTCTTGTTTTGTGTCTGATTTGACTGTGGTGCTCGTCATTAGGAGTGTAAATTTCTCTGGAGTGTCAAGAGGCAATGGTGTCAGAAGCAGTGGATAATTGCCAGGGATGGACATCAAAAATAGAATGATTCTATTGCGGCTGCCCCTCATTGATCTGAATTGCCAGACTGCTTCAGAAGAGAAACATGAAAAATTTGCCTACATAGTAAGATTTTGGTTTGCAGATGACTTCTTGGGTCGGGTTTTTTTGATCCGCTAATTTCACCTGCAGAACATTACACTCCAATCTAAGCAGTTTTGCTGTTGCGTACTAATGCTAATTTGCCCACCTGAGCAAGTTAATTTGAGTCTTCCACAGTCAATGTTTTGGAAAGTCATAGGATTTAGAGCTTAAAGCTCCAATGTTTTACCACCACATTCACAGCTTTAAGCCATCCACAGGTGTATTTCTGAGAACACCTCCCCACGGCATTTAAAATGAGTTAAAACTTACTATATCACAAAAGTATTAGAAACAAAAAGTGTTCGTCTGAAAGGGAAACCCCTGCAAATATTCAATAAAATCAGCCACAAAAGTAACTCTATCTGCGACTTTTAGTTGTATAATTGTCACTTCCAAAGTTAGCATGTGGATTTGCTACAGTTGTTAGTGCATTTCCAAGCGTATTTTGTTTTTATCTAGGGTTGGGGTGGGGGTTTCCACTTGAATACAAAGGCCTTGATTAGGCTAATACACTGAATGATGGGCTTAAATATTAAATCAGTCATGCAATATTTTTTTGTCCAAAGTACCTCTATTACAGAGGGTTGCTATATTTGCATGCTATGTGCAAAGTGGTAAGCATCACTTGTTCACCTGCTCAGGAAATGGGCTTCAAAACCACTCCATTCTCTCTGTAATGATGGTCATCCAAGAGGTCACGCATTAAACCGTTTGCCCATTTTCTACTGTTACATGATTACATGGACTGGGCTTTATAGACAGCAGTTTGTAACAGAAGAGCCTCGTAAACACAACATACACTTGTTAGCATCCACTGAAACAGTTTTCAGTGGATGCATAACATTTTCTGTTATCAAATTTTTTCCCAGAGATGTTGAGTGGGTTTGAGGTGTGGCGACTGTGAATTGGGAATCCATGCGAGTCAGCAGACCTTGGGCTTCCTTGGCCCGGGGTAGCTTTGATGCACAATCTAGCTCATTGTTCATCTGGAAAATGACTGCTCTTGTACAAATCTTAAAGCAAGTAGAGATGACAGCTGCAGAATTGAATGTTACCCGTCTTTGCTTGAGGTGTAGCTTATCCTGTGTAATTAGCCAAGTCAAACAACTACCACACCTTCATATTTTCACTTTGAGTATCTGTGGATGTTATGCACTGCAGCGAGTGTTTTGGATTCTTTAGGAACCAAGCTTACCTCGACCAAGGTTATGTTTTTGTAGCGGGATTACTTGGCTGACATCATACAAGCCTGTCCACTTCGTACACTTCCTCACAACTGACATTCACTCTAACTTGTTTCCATGGGAGAGGGGATTATTTTATTATTATTATCACCAGAGACTGACATATCAGATCAATGAATCTAAACAAATACTATGATGTGCAGCCATTACACACAGTGGTTATGGTGGAGTTTTAGGAGTGGTGCAGTGAAGCAATTTTGAGGACCAAATGAACAACCTATTACATTTTGGTGGAGATCCCGATCAAGGGGTACATCGTGAATCTTTTTTCCTCCTGTTTTGCCCCTGTAATTCTGTTATATAAGCAGCTTGTGAGCAGAAATCTCACTCATCTGTTTTTGGGCCCCCCGACTGCTCGGGGGCCACCAAATGCTGACAAACATTAGATTTGCTAAAACTCCCTAAACAGACCCACTTAGCTAAAACCAGCTGTATCAGGATGTGAGTGTGTTGCAGACTTCTAGTGCGAAATATTGTCATTCTTTTTTACTGTTTCCCTTTTATTATTGTGGAATAAATTGTTATTAATCAACATCTCGGTGCTGGCAAAGGGTCTCCTCTGTCACAGTGAGCTTCTGGGTTTATATAAGAAATTAATGAATACTTGTGGAAAGTCCGGGTTGATTTCATCTAACTATAAACAGCATCTTTGGCAGTCAGGAGTGTGCTTCTTAAAGCGGCCCTATTATGCTCATTTCCAGCATAATGGGCCGTCTAATATGCTGGAAATGGGGTGATTCGTTCTATATAGGGCTTTGGTTATTACTATGATGAGTACAATAGTAGTTTGGTTTATTTCTGTTTCACTGAAATGCACAAAGTTGTATTTTTCTGTTCAAAACTGTAAAATTTTGAAAAAGTTTGATAAGTAATAACAAAAGCAGTTCTAGGATACAGCGTGTCAAACCCACAAGCAGGAAGTGACAGCACTGTGAGACAGCCTCACAGGTTTTAAAGTATGATGTTTTCTTAGCTGTCCACCAGGTTTCACGGGGGATTTCTGTGAAGTGGATGTTAACGAATGTTGCTCAGCTCCCTGCCACAACGGAGCAGTTTGCCAAGATCTTATTAATAGCTACATCTGCCACTGCAGGCCAGGTGAGTCACTCAGATATCCTGTGAATTTCTCAAATCTTTTTTTTTTTTTAAATGAGGCAACCAAAGCAGTTTTTTTTCCCTTTTGTAAGACCTTTTGCAGGCAACCTTTGTAGCTCATGAGCAAGATTACTAAACTACAGCCTTAAATAAGACGTCATGTTTTAAAGTGAACTAAAAGCTAAAAGCCTTTTTTTCTGATAGGTGCTAGAGTCCAGTTTACTACATGAAAACCACCTTAATACTTCTAAAATGCACATATTTGATTAAAAGAGACTGCACAAACTGCCACTTAAGGTTACCCTACTGCCTACATAGTTTCTGTACCTCAAAGCCATTCAAAAGTCATCTCCTTTTTCTCCAGGGAGAAATTTGTAGTCATACAGTACTGAAAAAGACAGTGATAAAAAGACGATACTGCCTTGGCTCATTAAAATGTATGTGGCATCTTACTCTTTAGTGAAAGCCTTTTCTTGTCTATGTATGTGTGTGAACCCAAAAAGAAGCAAATCAATGTAAGAGAATCTGATTGATATTCACTTCAGAGGGTGGAAGTGGGAGAGCCTGGGCTCACCACGGCACTCTGTGGGCTTTTGTTCTTGGCAGGTTGGACAGGCCTTCACTGTGAGGATGACATTAATGAGTGCCTTCCACAGCCCTGCAACCAGGGGATATGCATTCAGAATGATCCAGGCTATGGCTACACCTGTTTCTGTCGTCCTGGATTTGTGGTGAGCCTCTCCACCTTATCCTTTCTATACGTTGTGGTGTTTCTCTTTTTTTCCCCCATTAAAAAGCTACCATCCTGCACCTTCAGCTCTTGAATCCTTTTACCACTTAGATTTCTTTATTGTTTATGCTCTAATCATTTTTCTCTGCATTTTCAATGCAGGAAAAGTGAATGCTTTTTAAAAATGCACCACTTCATGTATTTTGTAACTGCTACACTGTATGGGCAACTTGAATCCTATAAAATAACCTGACTTTGTTGGTTTATTACTAGCATTTGTTTTTAGTTTAAACCGTCTTGTTTTTATTACTTAATAGCACTGTCTTTTATTATTTAAGCTGTAAACATTACATTCCACTTAGTATCTCCACATCTCCACATACACAGGGGAGTAACTGTGAGCACAACTATGATGATTGCCTGCTGAATCCGTGTCCAGAAGCATTTTCCTGTGTAGATGGCATCAACAAGGTCAGCTGCCTGCCTCCTGTTATGGATCCTGTTCCCTTGGCGACTGCAGTCGAGAACATCACTCGCGGCTCCACACCCAGAGTGCCGATGCCGACACTCTTCCCGGCACCAGCAGCTGAGGGGTCCACAGGTATGGACGGCTCTGTGCATTCATGTGAGGACATGCGGCGGCGGGAGTCAGTGAAGATGTAGAATTTATAATACTCCTCCTCATGTCAGAGAGAAGTGTTTTCCAGTCTGCTACATTTATATGACAGCTCTAATTACAAGCTACTTTTCAGATAAAGATTTTACATAAACATAAGACACAGTAAGTTTATGAAAAATGCATCGCTAAGGAGCAAGCCAGTGGTTTCTTATGCGTTTTAGATAGTAGGAGTTGTTGATGCTTCCCTCACATAGCTGCATGTAAATTCATCCTTAAGGATACAACATGAAAGTCTAAAAACTGAAATGTATAATTCTGTTATTCATTTAAAAGGAAAAAAAAAGCTGCATTTTCTTCTTTCCTGTCCCATTAATCGTATCGCAACCCCTCTCATTTGTCATGTGACCCTGACTCAAGTGAGTGGAAACTGCAGAACAGTCTTAACCTCTTAACATATACACTCACCAGCCACTTCATTAGGTACTGCCTTCAGAATTGCCTTCATTCTTCACGGCTTCAACAAAGTGCTGGAAACCTTCCTTAGAGATTTTGCTCCATATTCACATGATAGCATAACACAGTTGCTGCAGATTTGTCAACTACTCATCCTTGATGTGAATCTACCACATCCCAAAGATGCTTTGTTGGATTGAGATCTGGTGACTGCCGAGGCCATTTGAGCACAGTGAACTCAATATCATCTTCAAGATACCAGATGTGCACACTTATGATCGGAAAGGGATGGACATGGTCTGGAATATACTCGGATAGTCTGAGACATTTAAAAAATGTTCAGTTGGTATTAAGGGGGTGAAAATTACATTACAACACTACCAGCCTGAACCGTTGAGGACCGGATGGATACATTTTTTCATGTTATTTACAGCAAATTCTGACTCTACCATCCGAATGTCACAGCCCAAATCGAGACTTATCAAACCATGCAACATTTTTCCAATCTTCTGTTGTCCAATTGGGCAATGCCAGTGGGAATAACAGCCTCAGTTTCCTGTTTTTTGCTGTCAGGAGTAGCACCCATTGTGGTCTATTGCTGTTTCAAGGTTTGAGGTGTTGAGGTACATTCAGAGATGTTTTTCTGCATACCGTGGTTGAGTTACTGTCACCTTCCTATCAGCTTGAAGCAATCTTTCTATTCATTTTTCTTTGACCTCTGGCATCAACAAGTCATTTTCACATACAGAACTATTCCTCACTGGATGTGTTTTCTTTTTCAGACCATTTTCTGTAAATCCTAGAGATGATTGGGCAGAAACATCCCAGTAGATCAGCAGTCTCTGACTTATACCAGCCCATCTGGCATCAATAATCATGTCACATTTGACTTAACTAAAATTGCCTTTCTTCCCTATTCTGATGCTCAGTCAGCTGAATTTCAGCAGGTCGTCTATACATATGTATATGCCTAAATGCACTGAGCGCTGCCATATGGTTGGTTGGTTAGTTATGTGTGTTAACAAGCAGTTGAACAGATCTAGCTAAGAAAGTGACCGGTGAGTTTATATAATAAAGTGATACAATGTAGAAACGTATTATCTCAGTAGAGTGGAAGGAGCTGCTGAACATTTAATTCATTTCTTATTTTTACATGTGATCTTATCTGCAGGCCTTACTTATAGTGAAGTAATTTGACACTGCCGTATTGCTTTTTAAAATAAAAGTAAAATATCTGAGTACTCCTCTGGGCTCTGATGGATGAAGATGGATGCTGCAATATCCTAATAATCTTCAAATGCAGTTTAGTTGTTTGTGAAAGTCAAACGAACAACTTCAAAGGCTGTAAACATTTAGAGTTTTCTTTTTTGCTTCTGTTCAAATTGGTTTCTAATCTTCTGACTTTTTGGTCCTAATGGTAGGATTTTTATTTATTTATTTATTTTTAGGATGGTTCTACGTACTTTTCTTGTGGCTCTTTTCATAAAAAGAACCTCAACTCCATATGATCGTGAGTTTTATTGTATTATTTTATATTTAGAGCTCAATGCACAGACTCAGATATTACGCATGGAATCTTAATGGCAGTTCTACTCAAATATGGCAGTGTATCAACTTAAATTAGCACTTCTCAATCGAGTCATAGCTCCCATTACTATGCTATTACTTCCATTAACGTTATGTCTTTTGAAAAGTGACATTAAATTATTTAAAATGATAAACCATTACAGCAATTAATTTGTACTGATGGTTGGTTTTCTGACAAATTACAAATCTATCCTTCCCTTGTCCTTCCTACCAAACACAAGCTTTGCCAGTTTCCAATGCAGGGAGACTCCCACTAAGCTGGCACTCCAAATGTGATTTTTAGAGTCTTTGGAACATAGCAGGCGATGATATATTTGGTTTGATTTAGAGCTTGTTATACTTTGTGCAGCTGTGGTGGAAAAATAAATCCTGCTGAAATCTAGTTCCGCATTTGCCACTGAAGTACCCTTTCTATTTTTATTTGAGAACAGTCATTTCAAAGAGTAACAAGTCCAATCATTATTTCGGGCTATATCCTTTAACACTCAAATGATCGACACAGAACACAATGTGATATATATTGTTGGTATTGGATTCAGTCATCTATGTGAGGGGAGGAATTCGGAACACTGGGCAGATTGTCACTCTGTGACAGATGAGGTCTGTCTCCCTTTGAAACTGTTCACAGAACTGTAAAACACACCTATTGAACACAGACAAGCTTGAACCAATTCGGTGCGGCACTCTGAAAATCACTGTGGGCCAAACATAATGGAGTCCTCCCTGCCGCACCTGATCCAGCCCTCGTCCCGTGCGTTAGTTTGGAAGGGGTTAAATGTAAACACCAATCAGCGGTGGAGAAAAAACCAACCCGACCACCTCTTTTACATGCGATACGTGCATAATGAAGGTAAATAAGTTTTAAAGTAAGGGGACCCAGAAACTCACGAGTTTATCTAACTAGGTCACCATCTAAACACATGCAGTGCCCTTGGTGATGCTTGAAATAGACTCAGACAGTGCTCCTTTAAACTTAAAGCTACTCCCCAAACCTCTCAAATATATGAAATCAATGGGAATTTAAATATAGAGTGGATAGTGAATTTCCGGTAAATTAAACAACCTATTAATATTGCCAGTAGATAAATATATTCATCTTTATTTTGATTTAGTTCAGTTTCAAAGCAGTACTAGCAACAAAAAATGAATAAACCTCCCAGAATGAGGTGATTGTCTTCAGGGTTTTATTTATTTATTTATATGTTTTTCCCCCTCTCGCTCCACATGCAATGATGAGCTCCACAGTATTTATTCTCTACAGTGTGAGAACTGATGAGAATCTAGAAAGGACACTGCTGGTGGAGGGAGGCTTACTGCCGCTAAGCCACGATTTGGTTGACTTTCCTTGAAGTGATCACTACAGCACAGGTGAAGCTGTTATCTTTTCCTGCCACATGTAGCAAAACTGAAATTACTCAAGTTCCTCAAAATCAACTTGATGAGTGAAAAGTTAATCACTTCAAACATGCAGTGCCTGTCTCGAGGCAGTCAACTTGTTAATCTTCCTTTTAACGCACATGCATTTGTTCTCAGTGCCACGCGTTTATGTTTTGTTTTTTGGGTTGGTTTTTTTTTTTCTCAGTTTGTTTGTAATTTAGATGACGGTGCATGGTAAGTACGCCTATAACTATTCTGATATATTCAGTGACACAGCTTTGCCAGTGAGTCATATTGACACTCACAAGATATGCAGAGTTATGAATATTCATGGAGGAAAGGCTCAGTAAGATGAAAAAGGCAGTGTCTGAATTTATCATTTCAACTCTAGTTTATGGCCTCTGCTTCTGTACAGTAACTGTCAGTGCAGTGCATTGGTGTAATTGTATCTGTTATTTTTAAAACCAGACAACACAGATATAATTAGACACTACATTTAAAAACGCATTATATTTAGGAATTATTCTCTACAGGATTCATTTATTGTCTACAGTGTAAATATATTCAGTTAAGTCTTCTTGTATTAGGTATATTGAATATAAGATATTTTCAGCCAGTTTTCCCAAGTACACAATGACCTTTTTTGTTCCCTCAGGGCTCTGAAATTGCAGAGGTCCTGGAATGATCCTCAGCAGTATTATATCTCTGTCCTGTGACAAGTTCAATCAGTCAGTCTATTACTTTAGCCAATAAATCAGGGACCAAACAGGACTTATATCCTGCCTTTTTTAAATAAATGGGACATTAAGTCTATATCAATTAATTCTCACCGCCCAGAGTCTATCCTCCTATTAAGTGATCTTAAGTTCACATTTACTCCAAATATATTTTTCTAGTTGAATATCTCCTGCTTTAACCTGTCTGGCTTCCACCTACACTTTGTGCTGCAACATGGCGCTCCACCACTCTATGTTACATTAAATATGACTCATACCAATTTTCTAACCTCCTTTATGGTCATGTATTAAGACGGGCCCTAATTAAATCTGATCTCAGAGATTTGTATCAACCAATATTCCCAGAAGTGGCAAACTGCTTGGTCAGCAGTAATGTTAACTGTGGGGTTTTTGTTTTTTTTTAAAAAGAGAAACCTAGTGGTGCATTATCAGGATATGAAAGTGAGAAAATATAAGATAGTTTGCATTGTGTACATATACTATTTAGATTTAGCATGACTGGTTACTTGAGGCATTCGCATTAAAAACCCCAAAAAACATCTGGTATGAGAGTGTAAGGTAGTGGTAAAAACAGGAGACCTTTGAAGGAAAAGACTGAAGCTAACTGCTAATGAGGCGTGATACTGCCTCCTGGCAGCAGCCTCAGACTGCATCAAAGACTACATCAGACTAAACAAGGCTTTAAAATTAATGAATAGCTTTGTCTCTGAGGGGTAATTTTCCATCATCAGCATTGGCAAACCCTATTGTCAGGAATGAAGCAGTAGACAGCACCGCATTGTTGCTGCATGCATTTATCCTCATTAATTCACACACCGCAGTAGGTCTGTTCCTTATAATTCCTACTTTATGTTATCGTGTGTTTTTCCTCAGGGTATTGGCCATACTTCTCTTGAAAGAAAATGGAGGTATTTAGGTTAGCTTGTTTGCCAAATGTCCTAAGGGGCAAGCTGTCAGATCAAAGGAGGTCTGGCCTATTAGGACTTGACGTCTAACAAATATTGATAAAGGTCTCACTTGCAACTGCCCGATTAATCATTGCAACAACTTTAAAGGAGTGTCTGATTTCTCTGGTTTAAAATTTTATATGTATAATATTTTTCTTAAACTAAGATGAGAGCCAATAGAGTATGAGACAGGTGCATCCAGTAATGCCTTTCATTTTAACAGGCTCTCGGCTTTGACTTTTCTGCAACAAATTCCAATATTTCCTTCAAATGAGAAATATATTGAGCATGAGCACCCTAATGCTTTTCTCCAATTGCAGTCTCAGTCAGTCTTTTAAAGTTGTCAGCGTCACTACCCCCAATAAGCTTGCGGGCAGTGGAACTTTTACTGAAATACCCCATAATTGCCCATTCTCATGGATGATATAAGCCAAGTTATTCCACTATAAAATGAGGCATGTAATAAACTTGTATGAATATGTTCATTTCAGCCAAGACTCCTTTTTCACCTAATCTAGTGCCATTTGCATGCTTCACAGCTTTTTGGCAAATAAGACTATTTATAGTATGAGTGTACAGTGAGCGAAAGAGAAAATATTTGAAGAGTCCTTAAAGTCTTTTCATCTGCTTTCAAAATAGTAATTATTCACTTTTTGCATCTTTTTTTGACTGTCCTCTCATCTCCTTTTAATGTATTCCATCCATATTTCCAAGATCAATTGATGGATAAAGATTGCATCTACATTCGTGAAGCAACATAGGCAGAAAAAACAGGAAGTCCGTATTAGAAGTGGCGCAACCACTTGCCCTGCTCAGGTGTCACATTCTGAATCTTTAAAATTGTTAAGGGCCTTTTCTTTATCCTACTCCATGCACTAAACCTCCCTGTAGAGGAACCAAATGAAAAGCTGAATTCTCTTTTCAGGGATCAGTCGAGATTCTCAGTGGAATTTACAGGAAACTTCAGTCCTTTACCTTTTCCTCCCAATTGATCTGTCTTTCTTTTTTATGTCCTAGATTCAAGCTACCTTCATTATTTTGGGAGTTCATACCTGGAGTTTCCAGGTATTGACCTCAGCACTCTCAACAACATAACTGTGAGATTTCAAACCACTGTGGCCCAAGGAACTATACTATATGTGGACCAAGGACCTGTTAACGGTGATTTCTTTTTCATGAAACTCTTCATCCTCGATGGAATCTTACAGGTAGGTTAAATTTATTGTGTATTGTCTGAATAAGTATATTTTGTCATTTTTGCTCTCGAAAGACAAATATTCTGTAATGAAATAAAAAGCCCATGAAGCTCCCTATTAATGTTTCAGTATGCTTTTTGCTGTAATGAAGAGGAAGAGGTTACATGGATTACTACATTAAATCATGTTAATGATGGCACAGTTCACATTGTAAATATCAGGTATGTATTCTATTTTTTTTTATCAAGTCTTAGATTGTAGAGATCTACATAAGCGCTTTGAGGGTCTCGAAAAGCGCTACGTAAATGCAATCCATTATTATTATTATTATTATTATTATTATTATTATTATTATCATTATCATTATTATTATCATTATTATTATTATTATTATCTATCTGTGTTTCCCTCTTTATGGTGCAATTATATATATATATATATAAAAGAATAAAAATCTGAATATGTTGATTGATTGAACCTTGAATATACTGAAAGAAACTTGAATACACAGTATGAAATTAAAGTCTGGGTGTATTCAGTGAAATTCAAATACATTGAATGAAAGTCTGAATACATTGAATGCAACTTGAATATACTGAGTGAAACACTATATATATAATGAAAGTCTGGATGTATTGAAAGCTGATGTTACAGAGGCTTTAGCCCCTTTTGTGTTGTGTTTTAAATATGTAATATAATAGCATATAAAGCAGCATTTCTTAGTCCTGAAGACAACACTACAGAAAATGAATATAGTATCCAAACTATGCCAGTAACATGTTTCAGTTTTGTGCTACAGATGAAGAAATTTTGTCACTCATTATAGAAGACTGAATGGACTGAGCCTTAAGCTGGCAAAAGCAATATTGACTGCAGAGAAACATTATCCCATTTTAAAGACCTGCGAGGTCTGTGTATCTTGTAGCATAAGTCGTTTACTACTTTTCCAGACCTGGCCATGAAACAGGCCATGGAGGACTTAGCTTGAGTTCCTAACACATCACTTGTTTTTGCATTATATAGATGAGATGGAAAAAAGACAGTGAACAATGAACAATGGACTAGAAGTCCCTAGGTCCTGATAGGATATATCTGTCATATTTTGCTTCCAATGAATCAGTCTAACTTGGATATTCTTGTGGTCTCTCAAAGTTTGACTTTGGCTGCTTTTTTACTCATTTTCAGTACTGTCCTTGTCTGACCATTTTCAGAGAAATGTTTTTGTACGTTACCCACTTAATACTGACATATGAATGATTCAAGGATAAAATAAAAAGACAGCATATTTTCACAAACATAATATTGTATTTTTATACCAGCAGTTTGGTTCTCAAGGAGCTATTAGCCAAAAACGTGGCATATATCAGCATGATGTGTAGTGTCCTTACATTTTTTTGGGAGGGGAAACTGGACATGAGGAGGACAAAACAAGAACTGGCAGGCCTAAAAAAAAAAACTATCTACAGTATCTGAATGCCATATACTTAAAAATAAAAAGAGTCCAGCAAAAACCTGACACAAGACCTGAGAGATGCAGCAAACCCTTCAGTTGATGCATCTGGTGTTCGCTAAAATCTCATCAGAAATGATTTCAGTGGAAGGATGGCTTTCAAGAAGCCAGTCTAAGGAAAGGCAGAAAATGTTGCGGCATGCCAAATCAGAGAAGAACTGGAATGAAAATCAGTGCAGTGGGTCTTCTGGAGTGATGGATCCAAATTTGAAAGTTTTGGTTCAAACCTTGGTCAGTATATACAGAGGAGGTCAAGAGAGGTCAACAATGAGTATCTACACCCATCTGTAAAAGACGTTGGAGGGTATGTCATTGTTTTGGCCTGCATTTAACCCAGTAGTGTTGAGGATCTTCGCAAAATTGATTTAGTTCTCACCACAGAAAAGTATCATCAGATTTTGATGAACTATTCAACTATCTGTCTGGAAAGCATCTGATTTCCAGCAACTTCTTTTTTCAACATAGCAATTAGGGGTGCAACGATACTCGTATCGATATTGAACCGTTCGATACAGTGCTTTCGGTTCGGTACGCATATGTATCGAACAATACAACATTTGTAATTTATTTTATCAACTTTCCTTCTGACAATGCTGTCTGTGTTGAGCGCTCAGTGGATTTGCGTTCGACTACTCCGCCTAGGCTGCACTGTCGAGCTCAGATCCACTGAGCGTTCAACACAGACAGCATAGTCAGAAGGAAGAGCGCAGGGCAAGCTAGCGAGACAGAAGTTAAGCTCTCCTTGCAACATGGCAAATTGAACCTTCCCCACCCTCATTCAGATCTGGCGTTTGGAATTATTTTGGTTTTCATGTGACGTATGACTCTGAAGGTAAGCGCATCATGGACTAAAGTAAAACAGTATGTTGGATGTGCCACGCAATGCTCAATTACATGGGTGGGAACTAGGGTTGCCAACTCCCTGAAAAATAAATAAGGGACACCTCGTGGCCAGGGCCGGGCAACCCAGTTGTCTTCACCCTTCCCAGTGTGGTAGCTCTTTTTTTTGTGTGTGAAATTATTTTTTAACCATTTGACTTGAATTTGATTTGAGCAGATGCATATTCTTTGTGATATGACCATATGGGAAACAAATGATCATTTAGCCATTTATTTTTAGCTCAAAATGACAACATTAACACAGTAAAACAGGTCTCTTTCTTAAACAGAAGCCTGTCATGCTTAACTTTTGAGAATATAAGTAAATCTTTCTTTAAAAGAACTCTGTCCTGCTTAACTTAAAATTATATAAATTAATAGAAAACAATAGAACGAAAAATATTCTTGTAACAGTGCACATATAGTGCATTTAGTACAATTGGCTTCAGTTGAGGTATTATTTCAGCTTTTCTAATGCTAATCAGCTGCTCCTGTTTGTAAACCCACTTGTTCCCATGATTACGCATCTTAACTCATCATCATTATTCATCTATGTATTACTTTTATGTATTAGTCATCTATTTGTTGTAATCATCTATCCTTGCAGTTGTTTATTACACAAAATTAATTATATTATCACATTTCTGGCCACATAGCGCTGCTATTCACTGCACATGCCCATATTAACCTTAACCAGAGGGTTTAAAAATACAAACCAGTGTTTACATACCATATCTGCTTCAGCCTGGCCAGGTGGACAAGAAATTGGTTAAGGATTCCCCAAGCTTTCACGCCCCTCATGTTCTTCATGTGCCCACCATTAGAAGCATGCCTATGGAAAAAGTATGCCGGCACACAGTGCAGTGCGCTTTATAGATGTTATCGTGCACTTTTCCAGCCAGGTGTTTCCCTTTTCCCATTCCTCCCTGTACTTTTGCAGCCTATTTTTCTTTCTCTGAGGGGAACAAACATTGCTGCTCTAATGCTGGGCTTATATTGTGCGACTTTTGGCCCATTTTGAGCCGATTTTTGAGTCATGCGACCGATTTGGTGATCGGCCCAATTTTGGCCTTCATCGTGCATCGTGTAGTATACGTGGGGTAACGAGAAGCGATTAACACCTCGAGCAGCTCCCGATCATCAATCGCTCGTGAGGGTGTCACCGCAGCTGCTCACACTGCTCACGCGCAAACACGTAACCGTCGGTGAAAAAGACGGAGCAGCACGGCTGTGCAGCGTGTGATCTGGACACAAGCGATGGAGGCACTTGTAGAACTTTGAAAAGCTCATCCGAGCCTTTTCGATGTGGCATCACAAAATTATCACGACCACAACAACCGTGAAAATAGTTGGATTTACACTGCTGCTCAATCACAGCTGCCTGATCAATGTTTTTCATTAGAAATTTAGCAAAGTTGATGGTGGTGGTGTGCGTGTCTGTGTGAGTGAAAGACTGAGAGAGAGAGAGTGACAGATTTTCTGTTATAACCTTCATTTTATGGAGGCACAGTGTGAGCACTCAGGTCGCATCAGAGCATCGGGCCGTATAGTGTGAGACCCTGCATCGTGACCTACAAACTTATAACCCCTGCGAGTCAATCGTGCAGTTTGAAAATCGCACAGTGTCTGCCCAGCTTTAGGTGTACTGTCGTCAGAGACCTGCACCGCAGTGTCGGCGTTTGTTTCCCTGTTGGCCATGCTTCTTGTTGTGGTCATCTGTTGTCTTCCGGTATTTTCTCCGTAAGCGACCTTTCCTCGACCAATGAGATAAGCGGTAATCTGAATTGTCATACTCAAATTGTCATAAGTGTGCTGTCAGCTCATTGGTCACAAAGCAGGAGAGGGGCTGGGAATTATGTTTTCAAACAAAGCGTTAATTCCATTAACATTTATAGACTACTTTTGATTCTCACTGTATTACGGGACAAAGTGCGTCCCTTATTAGCTCAATACGGGACGATTCCGTTTTTTAAGGGACGGTTGGCAACCCTAGTGGGAACTAGTGTGTTAGCGCAGTTAGCTCGTTAACGTGTTGGCCGTCTAGCCCCACGCACGGGCGATCAGGGGTAGCTCGTTAAGGGAGATTTGCCGTGTTGTGGCGTTAACGTCATTTCAACGAAATTAACGCTGACAGCACTAGTGGGAACCAGGGCCGGCCCGTGGCATAGGCCGTATAGGCAAATGCTAAGGGCGCCGTCCATCAGGGGGCGCCACGCCAGTGCCACAAATGTTGAAAGAAAAAAAAAGTTGG
Organism: Maylandia zebra; assembly: GCF_041146795.1. Lineage (NCBI taxonomy): Eukaryota > Metazoa > Chordata > Actinopteri > Cichliformes > Cichlidae > Maylandia > Maylandia zebra. Next base: position 20,594,061 of record NC_135179.1, on the reverse strand, counting down.
TACTATTATTCCTAAATACAAAAAATAATCCCACGTTAATTAAAATGCAAAGTAAAGCTTATTTACTAGAAATATTATTTGTTACAACATTACGCCCCCCCCCCCTCCCCGCACGGTGCGCCCCCTCCCTTCCCATATCATGGTTCCTTTTGGACGTCACCACATCAAAAAATCAACACAAGATGTCAAAACGGCCAAAACTGTCAGGTGCCCAGAGAAGAAAAAAGAGAAAAGAAGAGGAGGAGAAACGAGAAAAAGACAGAGGTAGGTAACGTTAGCCTACATGAAATTATTTGTCTGAATGTGATAGTAACCTAAATTTTTAGCATTAAGCTAATGTTACATGATTTGCTAATTGCTAATCAATAAATAGCTAGTTAACTGTTTTAACGTCAGTTAATATTGTGGAGGGGGCTAAATTGTTATGGAAAAGAATAATGTAACGTTAGGTAATTACAGTACTCCCACCTTTCCCACCATTCCTCATTTGTATTCAACTTTTAAGCAGGTGTTTTTTGTTTACATTGTTATTGCCTTCTGGTTAGCTAACGTTTACCCTGCAGGTAATAGTCACTTTTCCACCCCTGTATATATTATAGTTGTAAGCCTAGTTGTTAAAGTGCACATCATTAATGTTAATTAAGCAATATCACATGAGAGGGAATGCTGTTTTTTAATATGAGCACTGCTGTGATTCGGTCAAAGATAATCATAACATAACATTCTCATATGATATTATACTGTTACTTTGCATTCTGCTTGTTAAGATATTCATTGTGTGTACTCATGTTGTACAGTGTTTAACTGCATTATGGTTACTGTGGTTTAACAGAGACAGTATTTTAGTTGCCACCACAAGGAGGCACTGTTTCATTGTAAGAGCACGGATGCTGCGTCATCACGCCCCTAAGAAAAAAAAAAAGTATACCACAACGAAAATGGCACCCATGAGAAAAGTTTTGCCGCGTGTTAATGAGGAATAAAGTTCCCAAAATATTAAGGACATTTTTGCCTCCGTCGTCATTTTCCTTCGAGTTGATCGCTGTCGATGCTGCAATACTCAACAGGTTATGGGCCCAGGGCCGACTCGAAGAAGAGTTTTTTCTCATGAAGATCCGGAGCCACAACGGATAGCGGGCTAACGGCTAAATAGCAACATGGATCAACGAGGAGCAAGCAGGCTGCCTCGACTCATGTTTGACGGAGATGAGACCAGATATGAACTTTGGGAAACTAAGGAGCTAGGATATTTGCACTTGTTGGGATTAAAAGCCACTGTTCTGAAGGAACCGAACAGTGAGGCTGAAGTAGCAGCAGACGGTAAGAAGAACGCTGACGCTTACGCCGAGTTAATCCAATTTTTGGACGATAAAAGCCTCTCACTGATTATGAGAGATGCCCCTGATAATGGGAGAAGAGCATTAGAAATATTGAGGGACTACTACGCTGGAAAGGGGAAGCCCCGAATCATCAACCTGTACACCACGCTATCATCGCTTCAGAAAAAGAGGGAAGAGACTGTCACAGACTATGTCATCAGAGCAGAGGCCGCCATTACAGCACTGCGCAATGCGGGTGAGACTTTAGGTGATGGATTATTGATTGCTATGGTTTTAAAAGGTCTACCTGAAAGTTTTAAGCCATTTGCAATACACGTTACTCACGATAAAGACGATATGACATTTGCTGAGTTCAAAACAAAGCTACGGAGTTTCGAAGACACTGAAAAGTCAAGCGCATCCGAGTGTAGCGACAACGTAATGAAAACAGGAGGAAGAACCGGGCGTGAGCACACGAGATCCAGCGCACAATGCAGATACAAGAGCGATGTGGACATTGTGTGTTTCAAGTGTGGACTAAAAGGCCACCGAGCAAAAGTGTGCAGACGGAGGACGTGGTGCAGTCATTGCAAAAGCAGCACACACAGTGATACCACATGTAGACATAAAGACAAACAAGATGGCGCGCGGAAGGTCGCAGATGAGAGCGGCAACGGATCCAAAGCAGAAACGCCAGATTATGCCTTCAGGATTAAGGGCGTAGACATCAAAGTCCAGCAGTCAGCGTACAGCATTGAGGAGAAAGGCCTGTTGGTGGACACTGGGGCTACCTCACACATCATTAACAGCATCGCCAAGTTCAAGAGCTTCGACGACGCGTTCAGACCGGAGTCACACAGCGTAGAACTGGCAGACGGTACCCAGTGCAGAGGCGTCGCCCAACAGAGGGGGGACGCAGAGGTGTTCCTGATTGACAATACAGGCCAGCGACGCAAAGCAACGCTGAAAGATGCGCTGTTTATTCCATCATACCCCCAGAACATATTCTCTGTAAAGTCAGCCACTGCATTAGGAGCAACAGTCACCTTTAAACAAGGGCAGGACACGTTGACCCACAAAGACGGTACTAACTTTAACATTCATGTGTATGGCAAGTTGTACTATTTGCAGACTGAAGTTGAGGGTAATGATAAGTGTAACACCTGTCATGACATACAGGCATGGCATGAGATATTAGGTCATTGCAACTATGAAGATGTAGTAAGATTGCAAGGTGTGGTTAACGGTATGCAGATTAAGGGGAGAACCGATAGACCTGAAAAGGAATGTGAAGTGTGTATCCAGGGAAAGTTTGCACAAACCCGAAACAGAGATCCTGATACAAGAGCAAAGGCTCCTTTACAAATGGTACACACAGATTTAGCAGGTCCGATAGCCACTGAATCTATTGATGGGTACAAATATGTGCAGTCATTCACTGATGATTATTCAAACTCAGTGTTTGTATATTTCCTGAAGACGAAAACTGATACAGTGCAGGCAACAGAGAAATTTCTAGCGGATGTTGCACCATATGGCAACGTAAAATGCATTAGATCAGACAATGGGACAGAGTTCACATGCAGAGATTTCCAAACCCTGTTAAGGAAAAATGGCATTAAGCATGAGACATCAGCCCCGTACTCACCCCATCAGAACGGTACCGCCGAGAGGGGGTGGCGTACTCTTTTCGAGATGGGCAAGTGCATGCTAATTGAGAGTCAGCTACCGAAATGCCTATGGAACTATGCCATTCAAACTGCTGCTGTAACATGGAACAGATGCTTTAGTAAGCGAACAGGGAAAACACCCTACCAAATGCTGACAGGTAAAAAGCCAGACTTGTCAAAAAGGCAGAAATTTGGTTCTGTGTGCTATGCATACAAACAGGACAAGGGGAAACTTGATTCAAAATGTGACCAAGGTTTCTTTGTAGGTTATGATAAGAACAGTCCCGCCTACTTAGTTTACCACCCTGAAACTGAGAAAGTTCAGAAACATAGACTTGTTAAGTTTGTGAGCAAAGTAAATGTAGAAAGACAAACACAGACAGATGAGGGAGAACTAAATGATGACTGTAGCAGAGTAAGACAGCCTATGGCTAACAGACCTTCAGAGAAAGGTGACAAGGACAATGAGGTTCCAGAACCTATTGTGACAGACACAAGTCCACAAAGTGGTATACCTGATGAGCGTGAACGAAAAGGGACAAGTGTGACAAGTGATGGATTTGTCAACAAAAGGTATCCTCTTAGGGAGAGAAGAAAACCGGGACATTTAAATGACTTTGTAGCTGCCAACAGTGGCAGCGATGAGATCCACACTACCATAGACTACTGCTACAGGGCAGTGTGTGGTGTCCCAAACACATTTAAGGAAGCCATAGAATCAGCTAACTCAAAGAACTGGATCAAAGCCATGGATGAAGAAATTCACTCGTTACGGGAAAATGACACTTTTACCCTAACCACTTTGCCAAAGGGAAAGAAAACTGTAGGGGGGAAGTGGGTTTATTCCGTTAAGAGTGACATTGAGGGAAACGACAGATACAAGGCAAGGTTCGTAGCCAAAGGTTACAGCCAACAGTTGGGGATAGATTATGGAGAGACATTCTCACCAACAGCCAACTTACCCAGCATAAGAGTTTTGTTACAGAAAGCAGCGCAGGAGAGCCTGTTACTCCATCAAATGGATGTGAAGACAGCATATTTACACGCTCCCATTGATTATGAAATCTACATTGATCAGCCAGAAGGTTATGAAGAGGGAGAAGGGCTAGTCTGTAGATTACAAAAATCCTTGTATGGGTTAAAAGAATGTGGTGGTATCTGGAATAGGATCTTGCATGAATACCTAACAGCGAACAGTTTCAGGCAAAACCCAGCAGACCACTGTGTTTATACCAAAGAGACAAAAGATGGTAAGGTGATTATGATCATCTGGGTGGACGACCTGATAATTGCTGCTGGCAATGAAAAGGTAATGAAGGATGCGAAAGAAATGCTTTCAGTCAATTTTTTTTTTTTTTTTTTTTTTTTTTTCTTAAATGACATCAGAAACAGCAGTATGCGACATTACGTGATGGCAGAGCTTCAGTTCATCCTTTGTCTTTTTTTTTTTTTTTTTAATAAATAGGACAGGGGGAATGAATGAGAGAAAGAGGGGGAGAGAAAGAAAGAAAACCCAAGGGGAGAAGAGACGGTGAGAAGGGGGGGGAAGAGAGAGAAAAAAAAAAAAAAGAACTCCTGGGTCACCTGTATGGAGAAAAAAAAAAAAAAAAACAAACAAAACAAACAAACAGAGGAGACAGCAAACAACAAAGAGCAACATAATAATAGAGAAAACAAAGCACCATCACAATAAACTAGCTAGTCATAGATATCAATATTTACTAAATAATAAACGATATTGTGCAGCACGCAAGATAGACAGCGCACAGTGTGCTTTGAGCGCATGCATGTCTTAAAGCCAAGAAAGCTTTAGTCCGCGTCTGTGAATACCCATGTGTGCATACCTGTGTGGATCAGCATGCTTGCATTCCAAAGGTTTCTCCATGTAATGATCTGCTAGGGAGTGTGGGGGGGCCACAGCCCCGTCCTCCAGGGTGTGAAGCGGGTATGGAGGAGATCAAAACTCCAGACATCCAGAGGCCCCCAGAACACAAGAGACCATGGAAGACCAACAGAGGGGCAGCCGCGCCACTGTTCCAGTAAGAGCTGAGGAGAGTCCCAGATGAGGGCTCGCCCAGCAGCCGCGGAGCAGAAGTCAGGGGGAGTTGCAGTGACGCGCCCGTGAGCTCCGCCGGCCCCCAGCTGTGCCTGAGTGACCGAGCCCCAGGCCGAGAGGCCGGGGGCACCCCACCTCCAAAGGGGCCCGAGCGAGCCCCAGGCCCCAGGCCCCGACAAGCGGCCGCCAAGGAGTGAGCCGGTGTGTACCCGGACGCCCACCCCCAGACACAAAGAACCACCAACACACCGACACCTGAGGGAGTCCGCCACCGGCAGGGGAAGTGGTGGTGGGTGGAGATAGGCCTCCAAACCTTGGAGGGCCTGAGGTGTCCCCAGAGAGGTGGCGTCTGATACCCAACCTGACATATAGACACAGACATACAGGAACACACAGACACAAACATCCATTCCCACCCTCATGCTCTCTGATAATTGCTGCTGGCAATGAAAAGGTAATGAAGGATGCGAAAGAAATGCTTTCAGTCAAATTTAAGATGAAAGACTTGGGCAGACTTAAGCATTTTCTGGGTATTGATTTCACTCAGTCTGATGGATGTGTAACAATGTCACAAGAAACCTATGTCAACAAGATACTGATGAGGTCTAACATGCAGAACTGTAAACCCAGAGGAACTCCCTGTGATCAGAAGTTGTGTTACACAGAAGGTGCTACTAAGATAAGAGATGTGAGGATGTATAGAGAGGCTGTAGGCAGTCTTATATACCTTGCATCAGGTACCCGTCCTGACCTGAGTTTTGTGGTAAGCAAGTTTTCGCAACATTTCCATGAGCCTACAGAAGAACAGTGGGGAACTGTGAAACATGTGTTGAGATATCTCAAAGGGTCCAAAGATAAGAAGTTTTGTTTTAGAAGAAACACAGATGAAAATTTGGGTCTAGTGGCCTACAGTGATGCTGACTGGGCAGGTGATACTGCCGACAGACGCAGCACTACTGGTTACTGTGTACGTCTATGTAACAACAGTTCTTTAGTTTCATGGAAGACCAAGAAACAGCCCACTGTGGCGCTCTCTACCTGTGAAGCAGAGTATATGGCTCTGGCTTCCACAATGCAAGAGTGTATATATTTAGAACAGCTTTTGAAAGGTATAGATGACTACAGCTACACTCAAACAATAGTGTACGAGGACAACCAGGGAACAATTGCCCTGGCTAAAAACCCTGTGAGCCGACAGAGGTGCAAACATGTGGACATTAAATATCATTTTGTAAGGTCCATTGTAAATGAAGAGAAAATGTGTCTGTTATATTGCACCACTGAAGAAATGGTTGCAGATGTTATGACCAAACCTGTTTCTAAGCTAAAACTTGCTAAGTTTGCTAACGTTATGTTTGGTGCTTAAAAGAAAAAAGGAGAGAAAAAGAAAAAAGGAAGTGTGGTAGAGATTGTACAACTGTTTATCGTTTATTGTACAACTTTTCTTTGATTCCAGCAACCTGAGTACAAGAGGGGGTGTTAAGATATTCATTGTGTGTACTCATGTTGTACAGTGTTTAACTGCATTATGGTTACTGTGGTTTAACAGAGACAGTATTTTAGTTGCCACCACAAGGAGGCACTGTTTCATTGTAAGAGCACGGATGCTGCGTCATCACGCCCCTAAGAAAAAAAAAAAGTATACCACAACGAAAATGGCACCCATGAGAAAAGTTTTGCCGCGTGTTAATGAGGAATAAAGTTCCCAAAATATTAAGGACATTTTTGCCTCCGTCGTCATTTTCCTTCGAGTTGATCGCTGTCGATGCTGCAATACTCAACACTGCTATTCAGCATTTCACTGTAATGATGACAATAAATTGAATCTAATCTAATTTGCATATCAGTTAACATCATACATATATCTCTTTGGTTTTTCATTTATATTATATCATTTCATTTTATTCCTGGAATCATATGTTTTTATTATTAGACTTTAATACTCAGTGGTGTCACATACTCCTCTCTTCAGATGCACTGTTGAAGTTTCTAAATCCCACCCCTGGGCCATCTACCACATCTACCGCTGCTGCCTCCACTTCAGCAGCACAACCCACCAGTGATGCAGCATCAGCAGCACAACCCAGCCATGATGCAGCAGCATCAATCGGTGTTCCTGTTGCCTTATTTATATTGTATTTTTAATTTATTTTATCCAACTTGTTGACACGTTTTATTGTGTTTATGTATGTAAAATTTATTGTATTTCATATATTCATTTTTTATTTTTTGTATTCATTTATTTATTCATATATTTTTTTTATCTTGTTAATTATTCTGATTGTGAATTTGCTTTCTTTAAGTAAAAAAAAAAAGGTCAAAGACAAAGCTATTCGGTTTCTTGTGAGTACATACACTACACTGCCGATGTAGGGGGGCGCCACCTAAAATCTTGCCTAGGGCGCCAGATTGGTTAGGGCCGGGCCTGGTGGGAACACAACGAATATGACTGCACATTTACGCCGACATCATCCTAATGGAAGCAGACAAAAACAACAAGCATGCATGCTACAAACTTTACCCGAGTCATTTAGACAGCCGTTAGCACATGATTCTCCTTATGGGGACCTGATATGTTTAATATTGTGGCGAGCTCAGACAAGGAGGAGACGGAGGTGTCGTTTGGTCTTGCTTCCCGTGAGCTAGCCAGGGAGCACAGCCGTTTATTGACATCTGCAGAAGAACACTGCCGCTAGCTAACTGCTCAGAGCGGCAACCGCACAGCAACAACAACAACAACAACACACAGGGCGCCCTCTGACCCCGGAAGGACACACCGTCGCAGTGAGAGGGCGTCACCCGTCACTATGGCAACATAAACAAAACATAACTGTACAAACAGAACCCCGAACAGCCCTGACCCGCTACAATATGCTGCTGAGAATATAGCCCAGAAGAAGCGTATAGTATTGCTTTTATTTTGGAAAGAGCCATTTCTCTGTAATAAACTCTCTTTTCCAAAGATGAGTGATTCCTCAATCAGATACAGGGCTTGCAAAATCGCTAGCCCAACGTCCCGGGGCTAGCGATTTTTCCAGTCGGGCTACCAAAATCTATCTCTGCCCTGGCCGTCGGGGTATTGTAGGAAGGAAAAATATATGTCAATGCTTTTGCATTCTTTCGGAAATGTAGCTGGGTAATTATGTCATTGGCATCGGTGAGCCACTGTCAATATGTGACATATTGAAATCGCGTTTGAATTTGCGCTTGTTTTTTGCTTTCACTTTGCAATCGCGCGAACTGTGTATAGAGAGCGACAGTACTGATTGGTGAGTGATGATAATTTGCGCACCAATTCCTCTGACATCGTCTTATCAATTGTTAGCTTACTATGCAAACATGACAAGTGAAATCTCCCGCAGCAAGCTTAAACATATGAGAGGTTGATCGCGCAGAGAATCGCTGACTATTATGTGTGTGTGTGTGTGTGTGTGTGTGTGTGTGTGTGTGTGTGTGTGCGTGTGTGTGTAAAAGCAGCAGGATATATATTTTAGTTCTGCTGAGCCAAATAAGACAGGTAAGGGTGAAGAAGTGACAGCCAAAGAAAAGCTCACCACAAAACGGAAAAGTTATGACAAATCAGACTATAAGGCAAAAAGAAAGTGCAGCTTTATGGTTTCATGGACAAAAGAATTTCTGTGGCTGCAATATGACGAGCTAAATAACCAGGGGTGCACATAAGTGGTCCGCAGGTGCGCATTCGCTGTCAAAATTAAAAAAAAACGCGCACAAGATATGAAGTTGCAACGCGTGTTTGCATACATAAGATTTTCTGGAGGAGGACAGACATTTGTTTAGAACTCTTAAAGATGTCGAAGAAGCAAGCTCCTTTAAGCAATTACTTTGGTCTTCCTCCACCTCCAAACAAATGTCAGAAGGAGTCCGAATCACAAAAGAAGCACGTATTCTCGGAAAAGTGGTTGCAGGAGGTGAGCTGGCTTCAAACAAATGATGAACACACAGAGATGTGGTGCGGAATGTGGCCTGAAAATCCCACTCTAGCGGACAAAAACAGTGCTTTTTATATGGACGCAAACGCGCGTTGCAACTTCTTATCTGGTGCGCGTCTTTTATTTTGACAGCGAATGCGCACATGCGGACCACTTATGTGCACCCGTGTAAACAACATAATGTTCTGCCGGGTGTGTTGTTGGTTTTCTCTCGATTTCTGAGTCGACAAGCGCCTTTGTTACTGGGACCAGTCATTTTAAGAAAGGCCCCCATTAGAATCCATGAGAAATGCAAGAAATGCATTATTGCTCAGTCTGCAATATCTTTCCCAGAACAAACACCAATTGCAAATAACATACTAAAAATAAACCTGAAAAATCTGTTTAGAACAGCGTACTATGTTGCAAAGAGTGAACTACCACTGGCAAAATTTAGCAGTCTTTGCAAACTTCAAAAAGCAAATGGCCTAGATCTTGGTTCCACTTGTCTCTTACCCGTGACTTCGGTGGAAATTTCAAATTCAGGATCTGACACAGACTGATTCATGTCCTACACAGTTCTTACAAGTTCATAGAAATTTCTGTTCAATTAGAACCAAGTATTTGAGTTGATGATTGTAATTTTTATACAATGTTGTAATTTGTTTTTCAACAATTTTTTGATTAATGTTTTGTTTCCTTTACAATATTATACTTTAATGTATAATATTGTAAAGGAAACAAAACATCAATCCAAAAATTACTCTCTTTTTTTATTCGGGCTACTTACATTTATTTTGGGCTACCAAAAACTGAAGAGTCCCTGCCCGAAGGGCTACCAGGGATTTTGAAATTTTGAGAGCCCTGAGATATTTTTAATTACTTTTGTTTCAGCAACATTAAATTTAAAAACTGTACTTTTGAGTTAAAATATATATTTATAATTTTAATAAATGACAAATTAAAAAGGCATGAACATTTTTTTGTATCGAAAAAATATCGAACCGTGACACCAAAGTATCGAACCAAACCGTGAATTTTGTGTATCGTTGCACCCCTAATAGCAATGTCCCCAAACACGTGGCCAATGCAGTAAAACTATACCAGATAATACAAAATACAGTGGAACACTATCAGTCATGGATTGGCCTCCCCAAAGCCTGGACATTAACATTAATGAATTATTCTGTCCATCCTGACAGAGAACAGAATAAAAGGCAGCCAGCATCCAAAGAAGTGCTTTAAATGTCCTTCAAGACATCTGGTGATTTATTCCTGAGAACTACTTACAGGAATTAAAGGAGAGTTCAGGCTGTGTTGAAGAATAAAACTGGTTATATGAAATATTGATTTTCAAGTTCGTTAGAATTATACAAAAGTCTTTTTGCCTTGTATATTGCATTTCTGTAAATGTGTGCATGTTTCCAATATTCTTAATAATTGTTGGACCTGAATAGAGTGGCTCAAGATTCAAGAGCTGTACTGCATGCATGGTGAAAAGAAACACATATACCAGAACAGGCTGTAAACGCACTGCTGTTGGATGTTATGTTCAGTCAGCTCATTTTAATGTTGTTCAGTTGTATGTATTTTTGTTTCTAAAGATGTCATTATGTTGCAATTTAATGTTATATATTTTAATTGACAGGGTGCATTTACATAGACATCAACCTAGATGCATTTTAACATGTCTCTGTTTCATGCATAAGTGCATCCCCTGTTGAGAAAAGGAGTGCAATTACAATGATAAGCCAATTAGGGCCTGGTAATATACAATTTTTCTTCGAATTGTGTGAGCACCTCAGGTGGTATTAGCTTGATACCTAGTTATTCAGTCATTCCAAGTGTGGTGGATTCTTTTCCTCTTTTTTTTTTTTTTTTTTTTTTAGAGAGAGAAAGGTTATAACTAAAACAGGGGGAAAATACGTAATTGGCAGGAATCACCAGACTAAGAATTTAGATTTTATTACAAATGGGCAAATGGGCTTTCATTTTGAAGTACTAAAACAACCATCAGAATGTGCCTATTAAAATGCATTAGTGATCACTAGCCGTGTTTTATTGGCTGTTCTAAAGTCTTCATTTGCAGTTTTTCATTACGAAAAGATTAACAAGCAAGAGCCGAGCACAAAATCAATGTTTAAATGATTTAAAGTGAGGCTGTGGCCCCTTTAGTTATATTGTTTCTAAGCCCATGTGCAGTCTTGCTGCCAGCCCTTTCCATTATATTCTGACATAAGAAAGATTGTGGTCTAGCTTCAAGACACAGAGTTTATTATGTATGAACTGGAAGCTGAAACAAAGGAGAGAGCATCTCATATCAAACCACTTTGCTGTGCATTTGAGTAGAGACTACAATGACTTTTGAGCATTTCTGACTTATAAAAAAAGTTTCAGATTGTAAGACAGAGACAGAAATTAATTTTGGGTTGGTGATTATGACTTTTTTTTTTTGAGATGCAAACAGATAAAAGTTGAAATACTGAATGTGACTGAGTATGGTTTACCAAATGATTTCCTGCTAGAACAATGCTGAGTGGGAAAGTTGCCTCATGTTTTTTTTTTTTTTGGCGGGGGGTTGGCAGAAAGCAGCACTGCTCTAAATATAAAAGAGACCAGTCAGGTTTGAGAGGCTACAGGGCTCCACCCTTCTTTCTTTCCTACAAGAAAAATACAGCAGCAGTAGAAATCAATCATAATGTTCGGTACCAACCCCTTGAGACACTGCAAGAAAGAGAGCTGTCATAACTAGAGGGTTGGGAGTGTGGAAAAATAGTTTCTGGTGTCACAAAGCAAATTCTCTGTAATTGTCTGATGGCTGAGTCCGTCCATCTTTGTCTGATTTGACCCACAGCTACACCACCACGGCCATCCTCAACGTCACCGCCTAACTCATTATAGACTTTTAATATATCTTCCCGTCAAAGACGCTTTTCAATATGTTAAATAGAAACCCAGTGGGGCTGACTTCTCAAGGACAGTGAACACAGTGCCCTCTGGCTGCTGGCCAGGCCGCTCTGGCAGACTGCTTCTAAATTAACCGCTTCTCCATGCTGGCTCTGGAGGAAGGACTTATGCAGCTCGGAGTTAGTGCCCCGAGTGTTTAGCCGGCATATGCAACAGCCTGCAAAGTACAGGCTTAACAAATCAGACTAGATTGCTTCGTGGGCCTTCTAACTTCCACTTAGGGAACAAGGAGTATCAGGAGACGCAGTAGAGGGGACTGTGCATCTGTGGCCTGAGTACCCTCAAGCTGCAGTTGGTTAGTCCAGAATCTGCACTTAGGTAATTATCTGCTCTCCCCTGTTGTTGCAGAGTGGAGAATTGGTTTTTGAAATCTATGAATGGCTGTGGGGTGGATCCAAAATAGTTGTGTGGAGACTCGCACTTACATAGGACACCTCGACAAAAACAAAATGGAGTTCAAAATGTCATTAGTGAGAAGATTTTTACCATTGGCATTTACTGAAATTAGTGGAAGATATGCTAATCATCTACCATAGTACCACAGCATACAAGAAAATAACATCTAACTTCTATACAGATAATGCACAATGTTTGATTTGTTTACAACATTAATACAAAACACATTTTTTAACACATAGTGTACCTCTGTTTCTTATACATTTTGATCTGATGTGTTCATACTGTTCTACAGACAACGCCTGGCACCTTGTGAAGCAGAGCTCACTCTTTCTGGCCATGAGAAAATTAAAAGTACTGCAAGCAATTACTGGTTGGGACACATGATCCAAAGAACGAACAATGTCTTCACAGGGGGTTTGCCACAACAGTTTATTCCCAGTCAGGTACAACTTATAATTACTATACACCTATCCACACATGGGTCTGGGTCATGAGGGCAGCAGTCAAAACAGAGAAGTCCAGGCCACTCTCCATGGCCACTTCTTCCAGCACTTCAGGGGGAAACTGAGACCCAGTGAGAGATATAATCTCTCTAATGTCCTGGGTCTGCCCCAGGGTCTCTTCCTGTTGAGACCTGCCTGAAAAACTCCACTTAGCAGGTGCACAGGAGACATCCTAGTTTGATGCCTGAACCACCTCAACTAGCTTGTTATAATGTAGAAATGTAACTGCTATATTCTGAATCCCTTCTGAATGGCCAGGCCCTTTACCCTGTCTCTAAGGATGAGCCCAGACATATTAAGGAGGAAGCTCTCACTATCGTTTACTGGGACAGAATAGCCCACAACAATGAGTCAGATGAATTACACTCCCAGAGCTAAGGGATGTGGTCATATACCATTTCTAAGTCTGCAAAGCACATTTAGAGTAGTTAGGAAAGCACCTGTGCACCCTTAAGTGTTCTTGGGAAGGTCAAGAGCTGGTCTACTGTCTCACAACTTGGTCAAACCTGAGGTTTGACTAACAGGTGGACTCTCTTCTCATTACTCTTCCATAGACTTTAACAGGGAAGCTGAGGTGTGGGATCTCCCTGAAGTTGGAGCATACCCTCTGGTTCTTATTCTTGGAAAACGGGAACCAAAATCTCTGATGCACTGTCCCTGACTTCCATGCAATGCTGCGGGGGCATGCCAACCAAAACAACTCTGACTTCTGCCTCAGTAATGGCCAAGCCGTTCCTAAGTCCCTGCTTCCTTCACAGACATGTCAGTGGAGTTAGGGAGATCCTCAATATATTCCTTCCACTGCCTAACTGGGTCAGTAGCATTCATTGCATATAATGTGAGCAGAGCTCTGCTTCTCCTTTCTGGGAGTCTGACAGTTTTTCAAAAGTCTTGTTCCATGACCATACCAAGGTCCTCAGTGAGGTGAGGCAAGGCTCCAGGGCCTGATCCCACATAAAAAAAAATTTTTGTTTTGTTTTTTTTGTTTTTTTTTTGTTTAACTTACTGCTTGTTAAAGATTCTGAATAAAATAAATTCTCTGCATGTGATATATTTTTTAAGAAAGCAGAACCTTTCCACAACTACACTGGCTGTCTTGAAGTCATTGAAATTAATAAACTGAGGAGCTTCTACACATCGGATGCGATTGCTGGCAGCAACATAGCTCGATGCAGGTAAAGTCTCTGCATTTTTTGGTTTTTATTGCTAAAAACACTGTACTCACTTTTCCAAGGTGCATTACACTTTGTCCGAAGCCAGGGGGAAACTGACTAGTAATCATGACAAATAAAACTTGAATTCTCTACTTCTTTCTGGGATTGCAGTCAAAAATATGTCTATTTGTTAAATGACTGCGCCTCTTATTTACTGAGTAATTTCACTTAATACAAATCAGAATTTTTTAAAGCCTGTATAATTTATGTCAGATTGGCTTTTGGCCACTCAAACTTTTGATCAATCTTCCAGATTCACTGTGCATGCCATACAAGCCTCCACAACAAGTTCCTCAAGTCTGGAAGCTCAATCACCTACCTTTGACATAGTGTTTGCAACAACGTTTGCAGTTCCCACACAAGCGCCAGAACATCCAATGAATGAACCTCAAGTTTGCCGCGACAGTCTTTGCCACAACGGAGGGACGTGCCTTCAGCTGCAGCCGCCTGGTGAAGCTCAGCTTTCTTGTCACTGTCCGCTTCATTTCACTGGAACGTTTTGTGAAAAAGGTAGGCTTTTGCATTCACCTGGTGGTGTTTACGCTACATTCATATACACAATACATAGACCACACACAGGCTGTACAAAGCTTAAAGACCTACTGTACTGTGACCTCTACAGTGGAATCATCAAGAGACAGCCAACAAATTATGTTGGTTAATATATGCTGAGCCTCTTTGGCTAATAGGTTTCACTATGAGGGAGAATAGTCGGTTGCATTAGGAATTTTGAGTGATGTGAATTATTCAGTATATGATTAATGAAATGAAAGATCTATATAAGCAGCTCAAACCATTGGTGTGCTTCTAAGTTCACCCCTAGAACACGCTGAGAATGAGAATGTGACCTTGCAGCACTTGTTCAACATTCAGCTGAAGCGTTCACGTCTGTCCCAACCAAAAAATATTTATTTTGTACCAAACACTCCGACACTAATACTAGGGAGACGGTAGTACTACACGCACATACCAAGGAGCTGTTCCTTTGCAGATTCCTTCACAGTTCTCTTGATGTACCTCCTGACATCCCTCTGTTGCCATGCATGATATCCTGAAAGTGTAAAATAATAAATAAATAAATGCTTCCTGTATTTTGCCATTGTAGTCAGTTCCTGTCAGGGATAACAGAAGTAACACTAGAATGTGTGAGTTAATAGTTTGTGTACTTGATAACGCAAGCCAAGCTGCTGAGAGAAATCTCAAATTCTGTGTTGTGATAGCAGTGTGCAGTGCAGCTACAATATATGATTAACATTTCAACACGGATTAAAAGAGTATTGTACTTCTAATATGAATTAAACATGTTGATGGCTAATTACATTTGTTAAATTAACTGGTGTGTTTGACCTGTTTCTTGTTACAATATGGTGGGCAATTAAAGTTAACGTAATGAGGACTGGAAATCAAATGGTATCAATTTAGCCTCTTTCTATCAGTGGCTGTCCTTTCAGAACCAAGAAAACAGGAGCATAAGTATAAGGAGTGCTGGTTCCTTGGATGATTTCTACCTGTAGTAGAAAAACAATGTTTATTTTGAGGCAAGAGAGCATATGACTAGTAATTTGTGGGGCTCCAACATCGTTGCCTGAAATAGGTGGAACCTGTTGCACATTCGTTTTAAGCCGTAAATCACTGCATCCCCTTATCAATTAGTCCCATCCACTCTAAGATATTAGCGGAAAACAAAGCAGGCAAACATAAAAATTCTATTAAAAAATAAAGAGTAGTAGTTAAATATGTTACCTGAAAACTTTCTTTACTATTTGATGATAGAAGATGTGCTGTTTTAAAATTTGTGGGTGAAATGTCAAATCATGATATGGGAACTAGCAACTACAGTGCTAACAGTAGCTTAGTTAGCTAACAACAGTCGATAAGAATCTTCCTGTAAAGCCTATTATTTCCTTATGTAAAATCACAGTGATAAACAAAAAGAAAACTGAAGCCTTTCTTTGTCCATTTCTGCCTAATCTCTTGTTTTAAAAATAACAACAGATAAATTTTGAGTGTTAAACCTGCCACTCTTATTGTTTGAGCTGCAGGTGCCATGTGCAAGAACAGGTGGCTAGACAGGGAAAGGGAGAGGACACAGTCAACATTCAGTTGTGAGTAGGGTTGCCAACTCCCTGAAAAATAAATAAGGGACACCTCGTGGCCAGGGCCGGGCAACCCAGTTGTCTTCACCCTTCCCAGTGTGGTAGCTCTTTTTTTGTGTGTGTGTGTGTGTGAGAAATTATTTTTTAACCATTTGACTTGAATTTGATTTGAGCAGATGCATATTCTTTGTGATATGACCATATGGGAAACAAATGATCATTTAGCCATTTATTTTTAGCTCAAAATGACAACATTAACACAGTAAAACAGGTCTCTTTCTTAAACAGAAGCCTGTCATGCTTAACTTTTGAGAATATAAGTAAATCTTTCTTTAAAAGAACTCTGTCCTGCTTAACTTAAAATTATATAAATTAATAGAAAACAATAGAACGAAAAATATTCTTGTAACAGTGCACATATAGTGCATTTAGTACAATTGGCTTCAGTTGAGGTATTATTTCAGCTTTTCTAATGCTAATCAGCTGCTCCTGTTTGTAAACCCGCTTGTTCCCATGATTATGCATCTTAACTCATCATATTCATCTATGTATTACTTTTATGTATTAGTCATCTATTTATTGTAATCATCTATCCTTGCAGTTGTTTATTACACAAAATAAATTATATTATCACACTTCTGGCCACATAGCGCTGCTATTCACTGCACATGCCCATATTAACCTTAACCAGAGGGTTTAAAAAAAACAAACCAGTGTTTACATACCATATCTGCTTCAGCCTGGCCTGGTGGACAAAAAATTGGTTAAGGATTCCCCGAGCTTTCACGCCCCTCGTGTTCTTCATGTGCCCACCATTAGAAGCATGCCTATGGAAAAAGTGTGCCGGCACACAGTGCAGTGCGCTTTATAGGTGTTATCGTGCACTTTTCCAGCCAGGTGTTTCCCTTTTCCCATTCCTCCCTGTACTTTTGCAGCCTTTTTTTTCTTTCTCTGAGCGAACAAACATTGCTGCTCTAACGCTGGGCTTACACTGTGCGATTTTTGGCCCATTTTGAGCCGATTTTTGAGTCGTGCGACCGATTTGGTGATCGGCCCGATTTTGGCCTTCATCGTGCATCGTGTAGTATACGTGGGGTAACGAGAAGCGATTAACACCTCACGACCAGCTCCCGATCATCAATCGCTCGTGAGGGTGTCACCGCAGCCGCTCACACTGCTCACGCGCAAACACGTAAACGTCGGTGAAAAAGATGATCTGGACACAAGCGATGGAGGCGCAACTTGTAGAACTTTGGAAAGCTCATCCGAGCCTTTTCGATGTGGCATCACAAAATTATCACGACCACAACAACCGTGAAAATAGTTGGATTTACACTGCTGCTTAATCACAGCTGCCTGATCAGTGTTTTTCATTAGCAATTTAGCAAAGTTGATGGTGGTGGTGTGTCTGTGTGAGTGAAAGACAGAGAGAGCGAGAGAGCAACAGAATTTCTGTTATAACCTTCATTTTATGGAGGCACAGTGTGAGCACTCAGGTCGCATCAGAGCATCGGGCGGTATAGTGTGAGACCTGCATCGTGACCTACCAACTTCTAACCCCTGTGAGTCAATCGTGCAGTTTGAGCAGGAGCTGAATAACGTGACTGAAAAAATCGCACAGTGTCTGCCCAGCTTTAGGTGTACTGTCGTCCGAGACTTGCACCGCAGTGTCGGCGTTTGTTTCCCTGTTGACCATGCTTGTTGTTGTGGTCATCTGTTGTCTTCCGGTATTTTCTCCGCAAGCGACCTTTCCTCGACCAATGAGATAAGCGGTAATCTGAATTGTCATACTCAAATTGTCATAAGTGTGCTGTCAGCTCATTGATCACAAAGCAGGAGAGGGGCTGGGAATTATGTTTTCAAACAAAGCGTTAATTCCATTAACATTTATAGACTACTTTTGATTCTCACTGTATTACGGGACAAAGTGCGTCCCTTATTAGCTCAATACGGGACGATTCCGTTTTTTAAGGGACGGTTGGCAACCCTAGTTGTGAGTAATACCAAAAGCAATGTTCTGCTGGATGAAAATAAAAACAATTTCAAAAGGTAATCTAAGCCATCAGTTGTGAATAGTTTTCAATTTTTGCTTATTTGTGTCCATGTGAGAAGATATTACTTGTTCTGAGAAACTCAGTTCTCTGACAGTTTGAATGCTCTCTGTGTGGGCTTTAACTAAATTAGGATCTATTGATAACAGAAGCCACTAAATGTGATACGTGCAGAGAAAATTTTGAGAGATTTACATTCTTCTTCGTGCTAAAGTTGTTCCGAAAACAGTGTTAGGTTTGCGTTCACCTTTGCAACCTTTGTAAATGACTAAATCAGATGGCATAATCTTATGTTTATGAAACATGTGGAATCCTGACAGAACGCTGCTCAAAGCTAATATTAACAGTCATTAATGTGGCAGGAGCAGCCTGTATGCACCTGGCACCCTGATTTGACACATCTGCCATGTGTTCTCAAAATGCTAATTTACAGGTGTTTAAGTAATCAACTGAAATATTATGTTTCTCTCCAGGCGCTGTAACAAAAGTGATGCTATTTTTAAGGCTTCACACTGATTCGATTTTCCCGTGGGAGAGCGCTATGTCGAGGAAAGCGGTGCCCCCCCTTTGCTCGCATGACAGAGATGCTTCTTTGTTAAGCCGGTTATTAAAGATCCTTTCGCCAGCGTCTAAACAGCCTGTAGAGATCAGAGAATATGATTCATTCATTGACTCATTTGTTCTTTCAACCATTTCAAGTTCAGGAAAAAAAAAAGTGTCACAAAATATCATCATTTGTAGCTGCTGCACATGAGCAAGCTTAAGGCTGACTTCAGTACCGTAATTGGAAATGAACCCTGATAAATCAAACCTGCATTATGACATGATTGTTACATATTATATGTAGTAAATTCCCACCATGATAAAATATATCCACTGTTATGTTAGAGCTGATGATACAGTCTCACGATCACGGGTTGTGCCCTCAGCCTTTCCCTTTCAAGCAGTGAGTTCCTGCTTATTCCTCAACTTGTCATAAACTTTTCCTTTAAATATCAGCAGTGGCCTTTTGGTGTCATTTCTGCTGAGTTTGTGAAATTGCACCTCCTCAAAAGCAGTCTAGTCTCTCAGGTTTAACAGAGCGCAGTCTCATGTGGGCACTCATCGTATGATGTGCTTTGCAAGACTAGTTCTTCGCCCGCAGACAGAGTCCCGGGGCTGTTTACATGCTGACAAAGTCTGTGCATGTGAATTGCTGCAGCATCTTTGCTAGGTGACAACCTTGTCTTCACATCTTGTTGAATTAAGTAATGGGCACAAGAGAACAGTGGAGCAAGTCACCCCTGCTCTCAGTTAATTATAGACACGTCATACCGCATAGTGACTAATGATGTGGACTTGTTTGTGTCCTAGATGAAACGCTGACATGTCATACTTCACATATCCAAAAATAATAATAATAATAATAACAACAACCAGGAAGTATTGTGTTACCAACAGTTAAGAATGAATCACGACACGAGAGTGTCTAATTTCATCTGAGCCATAGTTTTTGCCTACTTAGCCATGTAAGACTGAAGTAATACAGTGAAGTTAAAGAGTCCCAGTGCTCTGTCTCAGTAAATTAAGACAGTAGCTTTTCTTTGTAATGGCAATAGATTTATTCAGTGTGGAAAAAAAACAAACATACTGTTTGAAATTACACTTATTTTTCTTAAGGCACCCCATGCTGATCATCATCTGTTTTGTAAGTGGATGGTTCATTAAATGTGTTCCAGAAATATACTTTTTTACTCTAAAAGAAAAGGAGGAGGAAGAAAAAGAAGGAAATGAAGGAAACCAAAATCTATATTGTTATCATTCATAATCCACCCTTTTGCTTTTCATTCCTTAAATTATTTTCCAAATTATTATTTTTCTGTAATAATTATGATACTTTTAATAGATCATAAGTGCCTTTTTTTTTTTATAATGAATGTGTTTACATCTGTCAGTGCGCCCCAGGGTGGCTGTGGTTACAATGTAGCTAGCCATTACCAGTGTGTGAATGTGTGTGTGAATGGGTGAATGACTGGACGTGTAAAGCGCTTTGGGGTCCTTAGGGACTAGTAAAGTGCTATATAAATACAGGCCATTCACCATTTACTTACTGTATTTATGTATGTACTATATGTATACTTGGTCACAGCTCCATTAGAACTGCAACCACAACTACACGTGTTAGCAGTCAACAAAGAAATGTGGCTCTACATTTGCAGCCAGCACACATCTCTTTTATCACAAAATTGATAAAATGCGATATAATAACAACTATGACCAAAAACATCGGAGTCAGCTTTAGTCTGAATCATATGAGCAGTTCCTACTTAAGGAGCTTGAGTGCATTCACTTATGTTTGGCCCTGGAAGTGCTCCGCTGGTAGGATGTACCATAATCCAGGCTAGTGCTTTTGGTTCAGTGAGTGTTCGATATTACCTAGCCACCCATCACATGGTTTTGTCAAGATAAAAGCAGTCCAGCTGAGCATATCAGAGTTTTAAGGTATGATAAATTGTCTCTTCAGAGAAGGCACAGTAGGTAGTAGACCTCAGCAAAGACTTTCTATCAAGCATGCAAGAAATCAGTTAAAAGACACTACAAAAATTATACACACACACACCATCATGGAGTAAATGGTTGAAAGAAGAAGATATAAAAGGTGAAACCATTATTCAGGCTTGGTGTGTATTAATCATGACCTACTGCTTTTAGCTCATTGAGTTGTGTCTTTGCTTCTCGGGAATCTGAAGCCATGGTTTTGGATGTTGGCCAGAAATGAATAATACAATGAAAGTTGAGTTTTTTTCAATTGAGTCCTTAACTACTTTTGTTTAACCACAACATCAGTCCAAGAAGCTTTTTCATTTCATTTTTGTTTTTCCCTAAAGTGCCTTTTTATGTATCTATCTGCATCTTTTTACATCTTTTCCTTTGACCTTATCCAGTCCAAACAATCATGCTAATTATACTGATTTTATTTATAACAGTAACAAATATATTTGTTAGAAAATCATCTTATAAAATGCCAAATGTGCCACCATGGAGATGATATTATCAGAAAGTGGGAACCTTGTCTATAAATGTAGTTGGGAGAAATAACAAACCATTAAAAAAAAATGAAAAGACATTGTGGTGAACCTTTCCTGCTTTTGTTTCCGTTTCGTGTTTGACATTAATTGGACCTGATGAGGGGTTGTCAGATTCCTGCTTTGCCAACTCACTGGCTAGGTGCTGGCAGCTCTTTATGTGGGCATCTAGTGTGTGTTTGCTGTAATGGCTGGTGCCTTTTAAAATGAGCCAGTTCAGTCTTCCTTACTCAGAAATTGCCAACAGATATTATAGGATTGATTTATCATTTTCACCCCCAAGGAAACCACGCCTTCCACAACAAAAGCAACACAATTTTTGTTTTCTCTTTCTGTGTAATTTCAAGCATTGGCTGTCATGTCTGCTCCACATAATTCTATGTGCAACTCGGAGGATTCGTGTGCTCTGGTTGGTCAGGAAATCAGCGAGGGTAGGAAAGTGTCTGAGCGGCTCTTCAGTCCAAGCAAAGTAAAAAAAAAAAAAAGGAATATAACTATGTGAAAAATGATATGACGGGAAACTCATCTCTGGTGTTGGTCTAGCGACTGATCATTAAACTGGACCAAGTCAGTGTCCCATGGGCCCCCGGGCCACTGGACAGTCCTTATTGTCAAACCCTGCAATTCACCTTGGTGATATTTTCACTTACTGTACGACTTGAATCCTTTTCCTAGGCTCATTAAGGCCATTTTCAGAATGCCCTGTTGACACGAATGACTGATACAGAGGAATTGCGTTATCCCTGTTGCCATGAGTGAACCCACTAACAATGCATTAGCTGTCCAAGAGTAGTTCCTGACTCACAAATCAAGCAGCCCAACAGTAATTTTTGAAAAAGAGCTGCAGCCAGTTACACAAACCAGTAGCAGGCTACAATACGCTGCATAAATGTGACCACAGGAGAATGCATTTTCTCAAAACCTTGAAACAATACTGCATAATGTGAGTAAGGCTGAGCACATATAAAAGACAATGTTTGCTGCAGGAAAACATTAGATATCGGATTAACCTTTAACCTGATTTTAAATAAACGTGTAGTGTCACAGAGCTGTGGTAAGGTATACATGTCTATAAGCACATTACTTGAATAACATCTGTGGTTGGTCAAAAATCCTCAAATTTTTCATATAAAAGATAAAAACACAAGGCCTGTACCTCCTCTGGTGCTGTCACACTAGAGTAAAGTAAGAATGGCAATCTCCTTGCTACAACTAAAAATCAAGGTTTGCTAACTTTTGCGTCCTGTGACCAAATGGTTGCCCGGAGGGAGGCAAACTGTCTCCAAAAAGAATGGGGAAGGTTTGCAAATGATATTTCATAAACATGGACAGATTCCAACATGCTGCAATCAACTAGATTCAGCTCAACTTGTCTGCCATGTATCTCTTTACTGATGAAATCACTGTTCATCAGCAACTACTGTTTGTGGAACGATTTCTACATTCTTGTTTCAGATATGTGAGTATGTGGCTGGACTCTGAATTTCAGTAGTTAATATGAATTTTTGTGTATGTTAAAGGCAGCAGATTTGCAACAGATGGCAAAAGATTTACGATATTTGCCAATTTACTTCAGTTAATCGTGTATTATCACAAACAGATTGCACGTAATTGCCAACATGATTCCATTCAGTCACAAACAGCAGACGTACTCTGCCTTATTGCCATTTTATTGCTTTCTTAACATATCATAATTGTTTTGAAGGTGGCAACTGACTGCGAGTGGTAACATTTCTGGTCCCCATCTTGAAAGCAACCATGTCAAACGAGATGAGATCGCAAGCTCGTTGCACACAGTCGTAGTAATTCTGTTCATGTCACGGTCTCCAACCTCTGCTTTCCCTGTAGCATTGCAGCCAGAGACCTAACCCCTCTTATCACTGCAAGTGGTCAGAACTGTACTTTCATAAACATAGCAGGGGTTTTTATCGATGGAGTTCGAGAACTTTTTAACCATACCTTGTATAAGCATAAAGTTAGTCTATAATATCGCCTCCATTATAGGCATCCCTAGAGATTTCCCCTGCTACAACTTCATATTCTTCTTATTCCATTTCTTTTACTTTGTAGTCTGTTCTAAATATTGTCAATCATTCACATCCTACTTTAAAAATCCATTTGATCCAACATCAAAACGCAAAAAAGTGAACACTGGAGTCATGAAAGAACATTCTCATATATCATGCAATAAAAAAATATCTCTCTATTTTTTTTGTACCCAACACATATTGTATATTATGAGCTCTCAACTTGAGAGCTGGACTGTTTTGTTAGAATCCCCTGAGCTGAAGTCAAGGTGGCCTATTTTGAATTGGCTGTCATGTACCTGAGCAGTAAGCTATCCACCAGGTGTACAAAGTCCTTTGTGTAAAGGCCAACATATCATCACAGGCTTGCGAAGTTGATGACCTGAGTGTGTACCTCCTCCACCTCTCCTTATAGTCATATCACTTTGTCATCCAATGGGAAATGACACTCTAGCACATAGCCCTGACAAGGCCCTGCTGATTCTGCACACAGATGGCTGTCTATGCTGCAAAGGCACACAGCAGCCAGTTTTTGCTCTTCTGTTTGCAAACAACAGCCCTGTAGGGCATTGCTTTTACAAGATATGTCATTCTTCATTTATATATAAGTATATTGTCTAATGGTCAATAAAGTGTGTATGAGGGGTTTTTTTTGTCCAAGTAATATTACAATTCTAATTCTCTTACACCATGTAAGCTCAAAGCATCAATTTGCATCTAATGCTTGTTTCCAGATGCCACAGTATATATCCCTTCATTCGATGGAACTTCCTACTTGGAGCTACGGCCGCTTGCGTTGCTTCTCCAGCCTTCTGGTGTCAGCAATAATCGACCCGCAGGAGTCAAGGACACCCCCGTTTTTCTCTGTTTGACAGTGAAAACCCGATCCAGACAAGGAACGATCCTCTACAGTGAGTACAGTCTTTCCCATTACCAGTAAAGACCTGCAACACTGTAAAAGGAACCTTATAATAGAGTGTTTCCCCCTTAACTATATCTTTACAGGTGTAATATAAGGTGAAATAAAAGCCATCACTTCTTTTATACTGCATTGTCGTCCAATAAGTAATTCAGCTGCCATTGATGGAAATTCCTCTACTTGTATCAACATTTACACCAAAAAATGAGTTTGCTTTGTTTTCAGGAAGTTAAATCAGAGGCTCAATAGCTTATTTGTGTCATTTACATTTAAATTTAATCCAGAGCCAGCATCCTATTTGCTTAGCTGATCTTGTGCTTTCTGAAATTAACACAATTCCAATAGCCACCAACTCTAAATTTCACAAATTAGCATTTCATTAACATCTCATTTGTGCAATCTGCACAAAAACAAAGTGTACTCATGAGAAGTACACTTTGGGGTTATGTGCTGGACTATTTCTTGTCCAGATGCAATAATTTGCTTTTAAAAAGCCATTTCCTCTTATTTCCTCAGAATTAAACAAAATATATATTGTCTTAGTAAACGTAAGAGGATGTGTTAACGTCTTCAGAATGCATCTTGACTCTTGGGTGATTGGCAGAACAAGTGAAACAGGTTTATTTGCAGAAAACAGACATAGTGGCATTGATAAGAGCCTCTCAGAAGACAAGTCTATACTGCTTAATGGTTTCTGGACAAGCAGCAAAAATTCATCTGCTGTCATGCTCGTTGTCTCTTTATAGATGCTCTCGACCTCCTCTGTGGGAACGTCATGTTTTCAGAAGTTGATTACACTGACATGTTTACATAAGCTCCAGCAAACACAACTGCTCTGCAACAGTTGTTATGCCAAAGAAAACAAGAAATACGAGAGTGAATGAGAATCGCATTTGATCAGCGTTCTGTAACATATTCAAAACGTACCTAATGCTATTTTACATATAGATATTTTCTTCTTGTTTGATTGTTTCATTTTAATCACGTAAAATCTCAAGAAGGGTCTGGCCAAGACAGCAGCAAACCTAGTTACAACTATCAAACTACACAGACACAATATCCATTTCATGTATAGTGAAACAAATCAAGGGCGAAACACATCGAATCTCAAAAACAGTTTGACTGCAAATTTAGGAGCAATCACCCTGACCGAGGCTGCTATTTTCTCCATCCTTGAAATGACTTCAGTTTCCCCCCAAAGTAACCAGCTCTGACAATTTCAGGTCCTTCTGGACATTATTCCAGAGAATGTGGCGGCATATTTATTACACAAGAGATATGTAAAGAGTCTGGGCTAAAGCAATAGTCTATTGTGTTTCCCTTTCACTTTAAAAGAATACATGCACTGATCAATCTCAAGTATTAATATTTTAAAAAAGCCACTGGCCTGACTTTAAATGTCACCCAGGGCATGCAGTGAGTCATCTATTGATGCAGGGAATTGTGGGATACAAATACAGCTCTTACGTTTCCAAGGCTGCAAGTAAAAGGACACAGAAACCTAGAGAGTATCTTGTGCCATAGCTGCCATTCAGTCAATGTTTAATTAGTTATGACATTTTCAGCAAATAAGTGGATTCAGCTACAAGCAAATGTTAAGATAATGTGTCAGGAGCACCATGTACTTCTCAGAAGGAAACGCAAACAGTGCTCTGGTGGAGGATTACAGATAGCCTTGTCTTCTGTCGACAGCTGGGAGTTTTTTCGCTGTTACAGTGCTGATGATTGAGCTGTGAGGTAAAAGCGAACAAAGGAATCCTCATAAGGCAAGAGCTGGACACTCACACGCAGAGATAGCATTGGGATCACCCTTTATGTCCACTGTGAGCTCTACACTGTATGTCTGCCTGCTGCCAGCTCTTTTGTTCCCACACCTGTGCACACACATACACACTCTCCTTTGTTAAAGTAGAAGATTGGGGTGGGTAGGCCAGGCAACCCCGAGTAGACCCTCATAACAATGGAGTATTGTTTTGGGAAGAGAAGAGTCAGTGATTTTTTTTTTTTTTTTTTTTGAGGACTGAGAAAGCTGAGCCATGAGAACTTTAGTTAATTTACCCTGCTTTGTGTGTATTACACATCTGTTCAAAATATGTATGCATATATTAAGTATCAGCCAGCTTAGGGGTGAATCCAGAGCATGAACGCATTGAGCTGCTCTAATAAAAAAGCATCCAACTCTGGGTCTCCGTGGACCGGCTCCTCGCTCTAAAAACTGCATCCACCTTGAGTTTAGGAGCCTCTCGTTGTTCCCGTGTTACAGCACAGCAAGTCAGGTGCAAGTGCAACAGAACTGTAACCAGCATACATTGTGTGGCGATCATGGGTAATTTATTCTATACCCACCAGCAGAAGACATCATAACATTCATCTTTCTGGTGTAACCTAGATCAACCTCTTATCGGTGACATCGTCTACAGGTCCTGGACCTATTAAACAGCTCAGTACACCTCAGGGTTAAACCGTATTTCCTCTCCTTTGATCATAATGTGGAATTTCTGGCTTGACTAACTGTAATGAGAGTGGCGAGGAGTAAATCCAGGAGTTGTTTAAAATTCAGGTGTGAAATATCCCCTCGAACCCAAAATATGTGATGCAACTGCAGAAGAGTGTATATTAATTCATTTAACAGTCTTACATTATCACTAGGAAGTTATGCTTGTACCAGCTGACTTTTGTTATGCAGTTTAATTCTGAAAGAACTAACAGAATTATTCTTTCTGTGTGCTTTTGACACTATAGGCTATTTTGTGGGGGGGAAAGGTGGTTTTACTTTTACTATTCTTTGGGGTAATAATAGCTTGACTTTTCTTCACTGGGCTGACATTGGCCTCCCACGATGGCTACTGAGTGAATTAGCGTTGCACCAAAGACTTAAATCTTTGTATTTAAAGAGCTGTTAATTAGGCTGCACTCAGAATGTAATAGAAGTCTAAATTAGTGCTTTATATAGGGTTGGTGTATTTGAAAGGTCAGCCAGCTAAACCTTAAATAGACATAGACAATGGTAACATCAATTTAAAGACAGCTATACGGTATCCTGTCTGACACGGGCGCTTAATTACAGTGTTCAAAAATCAACCAGTCAGTAAATTAAGGAATGAAAAGTCTTTTTAAAATGACATATTCCCAATATATGTGCATTTTTATTATATGCTAAAAATCTTTCTTTATCTATAAAATCCAAATCTACATTTGGTTTGTGTTGCAGAGATTTAGGGTATATTATTAAGGACTTTTTTAAAAATGTCAAATGATAGGTTTGAGAATAGAATAGCGGAATAATTGCAAAGCAAAGCCATTAGTATGCTCCCCCATACTTGAAGTAATGGTTTGAATTTTGATTTTTTTTTTCTTTTCTGTTTGAAAAACCGAATATTACATGGATAAAAAGAATATAGCTTCAGGGAGCTTTTTTTTCTGCCCGAGAAAAGCTTTTCATAATATGACTGAGAATGCATTTGCATCTGTCATAAGTCATAAGCTATGTATTTTATATACAAAGCTATGCATTACAAACTACACAGTTTAATGCAAGTTGTTGCCTGAGTTCTCTAATTAGTATTTTTCCCGTACTATATGCAGAACAATAACAGGAAACACTTATATTATAATTACTTAAATCAGGACTCTGTAACACAATTTATCTTTATTCTTAAGGAATAAAGACAACGACGTGATTTGAAAGAATGTGGTTTCAAAGGTTGTACAGTAACACCCCCTTTGTAGTTGTCAGATGTGACTTGACGTCAAGATAGCAGTATTGTCTCACTTCCACCCTGGCATAAGTCGCCTCATATATTCACTGCCACCAGTTGTCTAGCTGTGTGGATCATAAGTTATACCAGTCTAAGCCTTTGCAGATTTATACTATAGATCAGTTTGAAAAACTGACTGCTGTTTCAACCTGATGTCATCTTTATTCCAAACCAGCTTTCACCACACTCAATTGTAGACGTGAACACGGCTGTAAATTACAAAACATAGTCATAATTTTAGGTTAGTTGGTTCAATTAAATCCGCCTGCTCACTGTTCTCAGTAATATTTACAGTATCTCACTGGCACAGAAAGCAGACTGCGAGCCTTGTCACGAAAAGAGATGGATGTTCAGAAAGCATAAATAGTGGGCACGGTGCCTTTTATCTAGAAATACTTCCTGGCATATAGCACCCATCTCTTTCACATCAGTGAATAGGAACTGAAAAGAAAACTCGAGAGATCAAACAGACAAAGTTAATCAGAAGAAAACCAAAAGACGTGCATTGAGATGCGAAGACTCTCCCCGCCAGACCTGCTCCTTATTCTCTGCTCCCCCTTTTCTTTACACCTCTCCCTGAAGCAAACTCGCGAGTCTCCCCCTGGACTTCAATTGTCAGCTGGAGAAGAAAAAATAGAGGAGGTGGGGTGAGCAAGAGAGAGGGGGAGGGGGAGAGCGAGAGAGAGAGAGAGAGAGAGAAAACAGGTGACAGCGACTGGCAGAAGGACGAACGCTCTGTTAAGTTCAGCACAGAGTAACAGGGCCATGGGGACTGTAGGAAACAATATCCTTACAGAAGAAAAATAGCAAAATAAAAGATGCTGCAACATTGACATCTAGAGAAAATAATATCTGGCAGCGAATGAGTTATAGAGCTAAGCAGAAATTGATTTGAGAGGAGATGAGAGAGGCTTATTTTTGCAGTAGGAAGTAAGAAGTGTAAGGCTTCCTTTGTTAGTCCATTCATAAACATTTGACAGCCCACTGTGTTTTTGAAAAAATAAAAAAAAAAGGATATTATTCAGTATTTTAATACACAATATCTTAGTGGGTAACACAGCATGTCTTTTGTACTGTCTTCTTCCACTCACTCCCAACTGGTAGATGACAGATGACTCCCCCTCCCTGAGCCTGGTTTCCTTCTATTAAAAGGGAGTTTTTCCTTCCCACAGTCACCAAAGTGCTTGCTCACAGTCATCTGATTCTTGTGGTTTTATCTGTATTATTGTAGGGTCTTAAACTCACAATATAAAGCTCATTGAGGTAACTGTTGTTGTGATTCGGTGTTATATAAATAAAATAAATGGTCATTC
This sequence comes from Maylandia zebra, assembly GCF_041146795.1. Taxonomy (NCBI): domain Eukaryota; kingdom Metazoa; phylum Chordata; class Actinopteri; order Cichliformes; family Cichlidae; genus Maylandia; species Maylandia zebra. Next base: position 20,564,775 of record NC_135179.1, on the reverse strand, counting down.
CATGTTGCCCTTTTAATGTAATTTTTGCCCTTTGTTCGTTTTTTTTGCTTTGTTTGCTTTGTTAAAGAATATTTTAGTGGTTAGTTAGTTTTACATTTCTTTGGCAGAATGCAGCATGTTTATGACAGCAGCAGGTTAAATTCAGACTTAAACATTTCAGTCTCCTTCAGTATTTAAAGTGACTCACTGGCTGCTGCCCTGTTCCAACCAGCACCGCCCACTGCTTGCTTTAAAATTATAATTGTTTTTTAAACCCTTCTGAAGGTGATTTTAAAAAAAACTGCAGCATCCCTTGTTTCTCACCTCATGTAAGTTTTTCACAGCAAATATATGCACTGCTATTAACAGGCCCCGGGTGTCCGAATATTTTTGCACCATACCATAATGTTTGAGTCATATTTCCTTTCCACTTTCAAGCTTTTCCTCTCAGCGCAAGCTTTTTTTTTAATAATGCCTTGTGACTTTACCACAAGCAAAAAGCGTCAAAAGCAATTGTTTGCTAGAGGAAAGTCAAGTACTGTGTATCTCAAATTATTATCTCATTTCATGCTGCTGACTAAAGATTATATTCAAAACATAACTGCATTTAACAACTCATCAGTTGCATTTTGTCTTCACGTATAAAGAGTCCGTGTTGCTCTAAAATTAAACAGGTGCTTGCATTTAAGCAAACAATACATTTTTGACTAAACAAAGGCTCTTGGAAGGATTCAGACTGGACACAGATTTATCAGCTTCTCAGACGCTTGCCAGCCCTGTAATAATTTGTGAAAAAGAGCACTTTTAATATACTGGAATCAGCTGAGCCTTTTTAGATAGATATATGGAAATCGCCAAATAGAGATGAACACCAGAATATGTGTTTTTTCTGCCCTTGACATGAAGTCTCTTGCATAAGATGTATTTTATAACAAAGCGGTTTGGTACTGTTGCAGGCACGATCCAGAGTTAACACCTTTATTGAGAACGGTATCAAAAGAAGGTTGACTTTTATGATTTGAATGACAACAAAAGGCAAGTTGGACACAATTTTTTACATCTTAAATACCGCTGAGATTTATTAAATCACTGAGAGGTGAACTGAAAAATCTGATTACATGTTACACTGCGGTGTTCTACTGCCGAACTGTGGATTATGACTTTTGACTGGATGTTAATTTGTCACATTCTGCCCACCAAAAGCATTATTAGTCACTGACCCAGTCTCCAAACTTCCCAGATTCTGATGCTATAAAGCATCCACAGCATGAGCCGGATCCACGGAGGATCCATGCCACGACCACAGGACATTTTAGGAAAGCTGTAACAATGAATACTGTGTCTCTGGATGAAATCATGTGCTGGCAGCATGATCATACAGAAGAGCAGACGACCAAGAAAGGAAGATTACTGAACAAGTGAATGAGAGTAATTTTATCTCTTCGAGCAGGATGCAAACTAATTAAATGCTCCAGACAAATGAAGCCATTTAAAAGCCTCTTATTCTACTATGAATGATGCCTTGCTACCTACAGTGTCCCTACTGCTATTTTTTCCTGGGCTAAGAGTCCTACCCTTCTGCAGAACAAAGATCAGAAAATTATAGGAGTGAGATATTTATTCCTGTGTGTCATTCTGCAACAGTGGCTTGTAGTATGGCACTGCACTGTTAAATGCATCCCTGTTGTTTCCTAAGACAAAGAATGGTCGGCTTAAAGAATACATTTATCTGAGTGTAGCATATTAAGCTAAGCATTGCCTCCTGTGGACAAAGAGATGGGGATTTTCTTGATGCCCTTCTTGCCCTGGAGGAATTGTTCTGAGCTTTCACATGAGTTGCCATATACCCTTAAAACAACAAGCTCTGCTTTTGTTCAATTTTTCTCTGGTGTCCAAATCCTCCACTCATTTCATTACTTCAAGAGAGATGCCACAGGAATGTCTCTGCCCACACACCTCTGTCCTGGTCCTAGCCTAGCAAAGAGTTTTGACGCAGTTACCATTGTCATTGTGAAATGAAATAGGCCAACCCTGATTGTGTTGAGTCTACTCAGTAGTTCCCTCTGGGTGTGTGGTCCCCTGTCGCCCTCTGTAATTCAGCTGAAATGTGCCCTATAAGCCCTGTTGGAAACAAAGAAATATTTTAGGTCCCTCTAACTGGGCACTATTGCTGTTCAGTCCTCTGACTTGCAGGAATGTCTTCCCTGACAGTGGGCAAGTTTGGTCTCTGTCTCCCTGCTGCATTTTATGTTGCTCCCCTTTTGCTCCTGTGTTCTTAGACAGTTGAAGACCTCGATAGTGTGTGTGGGGGAGAATTTCATGCTGCTGCTGGCTGTCGCTCCCACAATGCACTGTCTCACTTGCAAGACACTCAAAATCTCCCATTGAGATATAATGTGCTGGAGTTAAGTGACATACTGTAGAGGTCATATTCCTGTTTTGCAATCAAGACCACAAAGGCTGGGGAAAAGTCGCACCAGCTGCCATTTCCCAGAGGCTTTTCCAGCAGGAGCAAAATGTAGATTTACCATCAGTCCTCCAGTCGCAAGATTGTTCTGCTTAAATTTAAAAAAAAAATGTTTTGGATCTTGAGAGCCCAAGCTGTGATAAAAGTACCTGGTAATCATTCTCCTGGTAGGCAGGCAGAATGAGACCTACTAGAGTGATCCATGGGGAAGATACTTATATCCTGAGGATACCCTCTTGCTTGCTACCTCTTACCTCTCCTCCCTGCAATAAACCTACTGAAAACTTGTGTGTTTATGTGCACATGAGTGGATCTTTATCTTTTGAAGCAGAAAACTCACTGCTTTCTGCTAACCATACCATGGCATAATGGTAATAAAAAAACATTTTACTGTTATCCTAGTAGCTCTGAATAGTGTGGTTCCTGTGTGGCACACACACAGGGATGATTCAGCTCATATTGATGCAGTCTTGGTATGTTATAATATGAATCATTACTCATAAGTGAACAGCGCTTTATGTTCGATGCCAAGTCTCAGATAGCTTCATATAGCTCAGACTGTGAAAGGAGCAGTTTGATTTAAGGAGGTCTGTCAGACAGTGAGGACCAAAGTTTCAGTTTCCACCAGTGGTATAAGGGACAAGGAGCCCTGTACTTACTTCCTTGTAGGTCTTTACTAACACGGTGTCTGCAGCAGTGGGCAGAGAAGATTTATCTCGAATCAGTCTCCTCTCTCTTCTCTTCTCTTTTCAACAATTTCCCCCTTGTAGGTGGGAGTATCCAGTGGAAAGTTTCGATCTCTCAGCGAGAATTGATTATTATTCACTATACTTTTTCAATTGAGCTCTCCATGACCTTTGAGTAGATTTCTATCTATTTCTTTCATATTTTCTTGTTACTTTTAACTCGGCTAAGACTGAATGATTTGTATGCCATTTGGTCCATCCTAATTTAATCCTTCAACAAAAAAAAAAACAGTGCGAGTGCTTGCAATGCCTTTTAAGCCTTACACTTTAGATTTTATCAGGTCTAAGTCAGTTTATTCTTAGCTGTTTTGTTGAGGGAATGATTGCCCAGTTTGTGCATTTATTGTAGAACTCACAGCAATGTGAACTAGGTCTTTGTAAGCTTCAAGGAGGCATGTATTTTGACTGTGTAATGGCATTTGTTGGCAGATAGCAATCTTCCCTCAGGTGTCAGGTAGTGGTCCTGTATATTACCTCTGTTTTTGTATTTGTATTTGTATTGCATCTTTATTTTTAACACATTAAAATGCATCACACAGCAGAGATTAAAGATCATTTTGAAAAATTAGCATACAATGTGAGGAAAGCATATGGAAGAAGCCCTGTGCAGCTACCGTAGTTACTCAACTGAACATGTTCAAATCAGATCATCTTCTATTTTCAGATTTTAAAGTCACACACAAAGGGGCCTCATTTTATACACTCAGTATCTTTGATAAGTTTGAAATCATGTAACGAATATTGTACTGATACAATACAGCAATATGCAAAAAGAGGCTATTTACTAATTGTGATTTTCTTACCTTTCCAGCTCAGGAGCAGAACTTTGGGGATCAGTTCCTTCATGTTTTCCTTCAAGATGGAAGCCCTGTTGCTAAACTTGGTTGTGGTGGCAGTCATATTTTGCATGCAGCTGTAAATCAGAACATCAATAACAACAGATGGACGTCAGTCACCATCAGGTAACGATATGGTGCTTCTACTTTGCTGTCATTCACCTAGAATTCAACTGCCAGGGAAGAACGTTTTTTGTAACATGTGTCAAGCAGGCCTAGAACGATTGAAGGTACAGTCAGTCATTTTTTGAAGTTATTTAATAGAAAAAAGAAAACTGTACTCATAGGTTCCAACAAACTGATGCATTCTCATAAAAGCTATTATAAATCTATTAAAAATACTGTTGTGGGAGGATCAAAGAGGATCAAAATGTGTTCATCATGCTTGTGTATTCCCGATATTGTCGCAATAATTTGTTATCAACATTCATTGTCTGTACAGCTGACAAGAGCTGAGTAAACAACAACTAGTTGTAAGCTAACATTATGCCCGCTAATGTTAGGCTCAGTTGTCCTTAAAATCGCACTTTCCCGTTACAGTCTTTCAAGCAACAGACTCCAACAAAGTTACATCCACCCATAACGGACTCCTTTCACAAAATGTTACAGACTTTTCTAGCGTAAAAGAAGGTGGACACTTCTCAGTCAGCATTGCCAGCTGAGGTAAACAGTAGGTTGATGGCCTTCCACAGACTGGGAAAAGCTCAGGAGCAAATCGGGATCTGGAACAGTCAATAGTAGAAACAATCTAAATCTTCTTTAAATGAATGTTTTTGATCTCTGTTTGTTGGCTAAAATGTGTTTTACATACTGTAACTGTACATTTGTGAACTAAAATAATGAATAGTAATATGTAAATTGTTTACATCTTATCGGCATTATTTTTTACCTATCAACAGTTTTAAAACTCCACTAGCATACACAAATTGCATAAAAACAATAGCAAAATATCCATCTTACTAGTAACTAAATTTAGCTCCTTTTTTATGTCCTTTAGTAATACTGCTTATGAAAAGGCATAAGCAACAAATATAACTACTCTTTAGATTTATCATGGGAAAACATCTCACTTTCAAACATTTGGCAGTAGACTCGTTACCAGACCTGATTCATATATATTTTGATTTATTGCTTGTTCCTTTCAAATAGTTCTGATCAGCCATCCTTGCCCCTGCACTGCTGATCTTGTGTCTCTGTACTGCACACAAAGGCTTAGAGGCTTCATCACTGTGGGGCAGAGTAAGCCAGCAGGAGAAATGAGAGAGTGCCTGCTGCTGAGCTCTGCTTCTATTTGCTCTTGATCGGTTCAGCAATTTTATTCATATGCAAATGAGCCCATGACATCATCAAGTCATGTTTGAGCACAGAGTACCTACTTTCCTTGGGTGATAGTTGGCAACACTGAATACAGATGCCTTGCTGTTGTCAGCATGTATGCAGTGCAGTGCTGTGGTTGTATCTAACTGTAAATACTGTAATCCAGACTCCAATGACCGGTGAAAAAATTGAAATTGCCTGAAGGCACTGTAACACAGTCTCATCTCCATATTTTTTTTCCCAATCTTTCCCTCTTGCATGACTCTCAAATGCTCTTTTTTTTCTATCTTGCTGTCATCTCGGGTTGTGTGGTGCCACTGCACCTAACATCGGAAAGGGAAAACATTTACCTGTTTTTAGACAAATACAGTTACACCCCTTTGACTTTCTCATGTTATACCCATAAATGTCTGTCTGTTGCACCACACAGCAGCGTTGCTACAAAGCCTATTCAACATTACCCGACCAAGCTTCAGTACTATAGTATGAAAACATTGACACTCATTTTTCATAAGCTTTATTTCTGGTGACATAACTGCTGCACGGGGTACGACGTCGCAGATGCAAAAATGCTTGTTTGTTTTTTACTTAAATTGTTTTCCCTACATTATGATCACATATAATTAAGCAAAAATCCAACTTAAAACCATGATAAAGAGTGTTAATGTTTCTTTACCTCGCCCTATTTGAAATCCTCTTAGCTATGAAGGAACACTGTTTAGCAGTCGTGCACCATTTCGTCTTGCTAATCATCCTCAACAAAGGGATAAAAGACATTATGAATATTTAATCAAGAATTTAGAAGCCAGTCCTGACAGTAAACATAATTGAATGAATCACATTTTCCTTTTGTTGGTCTTCAAAAGGAAAATGTGATTCATTTCACTGAAACATTCAGGACTGTTTAAATTGGCTGCCACATACATGAAATATAAAGTCCATACCTTTCTCTCCAGTGAGCTTCCATTGAATTATGAACACTTTGGCTGTGTAGAAACACTGAGTTTGGTTTCGGGGAAAATGGATTATAATAACTTATATTATATTTATTCAGACACGCTATCAATAGCTATGCAGATTTTCTAAATGTAATGGTGTTACGGTGCATTGTGTTTTCACAAAACCGTGTGTAACGCAAAGGCAGATTGATAACAGCTGTGAAGCATGCAAAACATTTCCACAAGGCAGCAACTTTGTATTATATTTTCCCTCTCCAGAAATGTTTAATTGTATTATTTCACTTAAAGCACAAATGGGCTGTAGCACTCCAGAGCAGACAAATGCTGGCAAGACAAAAAGCCACTGCTGAAATGCCCCTTGCTGCCAGATAAATTCACAAAGGGGAGTGTGCAGGGGGGATGCTGTGTCATTTTTCATTTGGGGAGGACATGTTTGTTGCTGGCTTGGTTTTTGATGTTGGGAAGTTTTCCTTTGGGGATGTTTAAGGCAATACTGCTGCGATTAAATTTGAGAGTGGCAGACTCCAAACGCTCCCCTGGTCATTTGTGAGGTGTGTATGCTTTTAGCTGAATCCCGTACTACTTGCCATTCACTGTTGGAGTAATTTCCATTTACACTCAGTCAAAGATCAACAAGGATGACACACAGCATTCTGCAGCATCACATTTCTTACCTTGTCAGAGGTGAACTCGGAGTCCCTGGCAGACATGATTATTTAAATTTATGCTGCTTTTGTTGGTGCTTTTTTCTCTTCAGTCAAAGGAATGGGAGTAGTGTCTCAAGTATGATTCAGGCTTACTGAAAAATATTCTTTTTTGTCTGACTGAGGATCCTGTGTCTAGCACCTTCTGGGTTTTGATGTTCATGTTGACGTTTTTTACTGTTGAAAATGCACCAAATTTTCAGTTTGTGTAGAAGCAGTGCATGAATACCTCGTCATCACGTCTTTTCTTACAACCTTTGTTTGAAAGGATGAAAATGTCAGCGTTCTGCTTGATCACTGAAAGCAAAGATTCTCAAAAAAACTTGCCTTTAGTCTTCTTTGGTGATGCCATAGGGTAGTATTGCAGGTTGTTTTAATTCTGTCTTGAATTGCTTTGATTTCAAAAGAAATGTACATCTGTATTTACACTTTATTAGGTACACCTTGACAATACTGGGTTGGACTCTCCTTTTCCCTTTAAAACTGTCCTAATTCGTGTCCTAATTCTTCATGGCATAGATTCAGCAAGAGGCTGGAAACAATCCTCAAGACTTTTGGTCTTGGCATGAGAGCATCACACAGATGCTGCAGATGCAAATCTTTTGCTCCACCACATCACAAAGGTGCTCTGTTGGATTGAGATCTTGTGATTGTGGAGGCCAGGCAACATTTTTCCAATTTTCTCCTTTTTAGGTTTGGTAAGTCTGTGTGAGCTGTAGCCTCAGTTTCTGTTCTTAGTTGACAGGACGGGCACCCGGTGTGGTCTTCTGCTGCTACTTCAGGTTCAAATTGATCTGCCTGCACAGATGCTCTTCTGCATATCCTGGTTGTAACGAGTGGCTATTCTGGTTACTGTTACCATCCTGTCAGCTCAGTGCAGTCTCACTTCTAGCAACAACAAGGCATTTTCACCCTGAGAACTCCCACTCACTGGATATTTTCTCTCTATCAGAACATTCTCTGTAAATCCTAGAAATGGCCGTGTGGAAAAAAATCCCAGTAGATCAGCAGTTCCTGAAATACTCAAACCAGCTCGTCTGGCACCAACAACCGTACCACATTCAAAGTCACTTAAACCACCGTTCTTCACGATTCTGATGCTCGGTTTGAACTGCAGCAGCTCGTCTTGACCCTTTCTACGTGTTTAAATGCTCGGAGTTTCTCCCACGGAATTGGATGATTTGTGATAATGAGCAATTGAACAGGTTTGCCTAATGAAGTGCTTCTCAGTGAATGTGTATTTCATAATTAGATCCCTTAAATCACTTTTCTTTTAAATTAGCACCGTATTCACATTACAGCCACATTATAGGTGGGTTGTTTTGTCCAAGCAATGTTTTTGTACACATACTCTTGAGTGTCTTTCCTCCAGCACAGAACAGAATGAGCCAAGGATCAGTCAACCAAGTCTATGACTAATGGATGAGGCCATGATGTCCAGACTTTTACTTCCTCTACAGCTCCGATAAACGAAAACAAAACACTGGTTCACGATTCTTCTAATGCAGCTCTTGCTATGCCCTTCCTGTGTGTCCTGAAATAGTATGTGCTTGCTCTGACCACAAAACACAGGACAGCAAATAACAGGAAGAGCATTAATTATTAGTTGCTGATTAAATTATTATGATTCTCTAACTGTTGCTTTTCACAATAATAAAAGAATTTAAAAAATGGCGACTTTAGTTTCTCGTTCAGTTTTTAATTCAGCGAGCATGCTATCATTTGCATCGCATATTGAACTTTAACGATTATTTAATTATTTAATCGTTAAACTTATATTTAATGGCCTGTTCAGTGATCATCGAATAGTTTTGTAGAAAAAAATGAACATGTGGGTGTGAAATGTCTCCTAGCAACAGCCGCTGGTACCAGGAAGAAAACAGACTTATGCTGTGAGAAGAAACACTGGAAAGAATTTCAAAAAAGTAACTTATTTCAGGGCATCTCAGGGAGTCGGGGAATCTGACTTCTTTGAATTATTGTCACAGAAACATTGGAAACTCCGCTTTCTGAGTTCGAGTCCTCTTCAGCTCCGAAACGCTGATTTACTTCACTCAGCATAATGTTTGCTGATATAGAACTAAGAGGGCATTTTAGTGCGAGTCAATCAATGGTGCATTTTGTTATACGATGTGGTTAGATCAATCTTATGATTTGCGTCTATCCTATTAATGGGTACATAACCCCTTTGCAGTTTGTGAAAGTAATTACCAAACTGCTACATTACAAGTGAACACTTCCCTGCTGGGTATTAATCCTTTGGAGAGTAATAGAGAAAAATGTATTTGGGGAAATGGCACGCCATATGTGCGCTTGTTTCAAAAGTATCTGATTTAATAAGGGCCGTTTTTGTTTTTGAAACCACGTCCTTTTTTTTTTCACAGCAAGGTATATGTATCAATTACACACTATTCAGAGTTGTATTGACAAGTCCTCCCATGAAAGATTCAGCAGCAGCCCTGCCTGCTCACTTGGAGTTTCTTTTGTGAAGCTTCACAATACCACGAGTGTTGCTGTGTGCTGTCTAATTGTATTGCTGGAGATATAATGATAGAACACAGGCTACCCAAATTAATTGAGGCTTGCCAGTCACAGCACAAATTATGCAGCAAATGCTGCAGTGCTGCTTGTGTGAAAGTAACTGCACCAGAGCCAGCCATTACAGTCAATGTAGGTGTAGTTTATGATCTGATAAAGAGCATGTTGCACTTATGGAAAAAACAACAACAAAAACAACAAACAGACCCCTTTGTATATCTTGTGCAATAGGTGCAGTGGTGTGATATGACATTTCATGATTTGTAACCATATGTAAGGTTATTTTCAGTTAAATCAGATGCAGCGCCGCGACCTGTTGTGCTAATAAGAATATCAAAGTAACAGTTGGTACTTGTCTTCTTTGTGTGTGTGTGCCAGCTACAGCTCACTGATAATAAACCCTACTGAGCATAGTCTCCATTTGCAGAACTAACAGACACTTAAATCAATCAAATGACTCACAAATGATAACTTCACAACTTACATGTTACACATTATGATTTGCTCTTTGTAAGAATCAGAAATATGGCTAGAATAACAAGGCTTTTTTGTGCCTTTTTTCCCCCAGACACTAAAAACTGTTGCAAGGGCACCGTGCAGTGCATGATGTTTTACTGCCATCTGTTGCCAATACTTTCAGATGTTTCATGCAAAAGTAATATTTTAATGATTGTCCTCCTTTATTATTAGTTGTCTGCAGGGGACTGTGAAGAGGGAATGTTCTTATTGGATTGTAGAGACAAACACCCACCTTCAGGTTTAACAAATACCTCTGTGTAAAGGTGCAGTCCTGAAAATATTTGCAAGGTCCCTTAACATTCCAGGTAATATTTCAGTTGTGATCCTCCGGAAAGTTGCTGTAATGCAGTTGCACCTTAATTAGTCACACACCAGACGCAGTCTAAATGAGGATGTTAGAGATGACAAATCACTCATGATTAGAACATTAGCCAGATGAACAAATGCATAAATGATGATTGAGTTAGGAAAATGATCACAGCCATATTGTGGTGTGGTCTGTCTTTGGAGAAATATTTATCCGTCTCTGTTTGTTTACCTCAAACTGGAACTTTGCTGCGTGGGTCCTGTGAGACCCAGAAATGAATGGTGCACAAGGGGCCCAATAAGAAATCACAGTTTCTTCCCTACATTAGAGAAAACCACTGTTTCTTTTCCTTCTTATTCATTCATATGTTTGTTTGTTTGGTTTTGGGCTTGTGTGTATGTGTGTGGCGATTATAATGTGGAGCTGTAGGTCATATTTCTAGCTATCTACACCACATAAAGTAGTTGTACTCATTTTTAAAAATATATAAATAGTCACGTTTTCCTTAAAGCAAGACTATTGTAAATTAGCTTGCTGGAATATTAAATGTGCTCATAAGAACTCATCAAGTTCGCTTACTTTGTGTGCATGCTTTCCATATCTCCCAGGGACAGTTTTTGTAGCATCAGTAGCCCGAATAAAAGCTACTGTGGTAAGCACCAAAATATTCATCAAGCGCCCTCAGCAATAGAGGTTGTAATGATGTTGTGATGTTTCATACCTCGCAAAATGGTCCATTTTTGTTGCACAAAGATAAGGATTGATATATCGCACAATTCTATCCCTTTCATTAGGATCCAAGGAACAGCGGGGCAATATCCCAATGTAAGAGAGTGAGCTCACTGGAACACACTGAGCACCACCAGGATGTTAATGGATGTCTTTTGTGGACATTAGGTTGCCTTTCACATTTGCCAATGTAAATGTGCCTTAATTTATCAGTGAGTGTGTACAAAACGGCTCTTATGATTTCCACACCTGTAATTAGTCCTACCTGAAGTTGAGTATGATTGCCGCAGGGAGGTGTCCTGGAAGGCTGTTTCAAATTTGCAGGAGGGCGATTGCTCTGATTGTTTCCATCTGGCTATTAAAGCAGACGTTTGAGGGTTGTTCCTCATCAGTCATCATCGGTACAGTCAAAAAGAATGGCTGAATAAGTTACGAAATACGCACAATCGTAGTTGTGTGGCGTGTTTACAGGCTGGTGGCAAAGAAACCCACAGAACACAAAGGGCATCACGCATTGCCGTGTTTACGTGTGTGGCGGAGAGCGTGCAACCTTTTGCATAATGTTGAGCCTTTTAAAGTGGCTTCTATTGTGTACTGCCAGCATAAGGCCGGTGATGAATTGGGGAGAGGGGATCACTTGACTTTGCCAGAGCTGGAATATGACACAAGTAGACCATCTACTTAACATTACGGCTGCAACATTAATGACTACTACAATTGTATATTTCCCCAGAGAGACGCTGAGGGTCAAATGATAAAATTATCTTCCTTCTCATTAGGTTTGTAATGTATATCTAGTTTGTGCCCTCGTTTTTATCATTAATTAATCCTGAATGACATAATGAGCACTCATACCCATAATCATGTTTTTGGCCTATTGTTATCATTGTTATCAGTAGTAGCAGTGGTAGAAAATCATAGAAAATGTTATTAAAACTGGTATTTATGTCACAGATCATGTACCTGGTTATGATTGGTGATCTCACTCTGTGGTTTTTCTTTAGGCACTCCATAGGTACTGTTGCATTACTGTGTCCATTTCAATTTGGCTGAGAAACACAACTACTTACAGAAAATAAAAAGCACTGCAGCACTGAGCCAAAACCTGTTTCTGGCTTTCTTATTTAAATCCAAAACTGGGGAAAACATTGCCTGTTTTTTCTTGTCTCTCCTGGATTTAGGGTAAGAGCTTGTGATACAAACGGACCATTACTTCAGACCCAGTGTGCCAGTGCATAAAGTGTCTTGTAAAACGATGTGTAATGTATATCTAGTAAGTTTATGGAATATTCTCCATGGTCACATTAGGAGCTTCACTGCTGTCTGCTCTGTTTGTTTCTCCATCAGAGCCTTTTCCACACTTTGTTGGCGTTATTGTGAGTATCAGACATGGCAGGGAGAGGGCTTCCTAACTTACCCCTGGTTTCTGTGTCTTCTCTTTTAACAGATACAATCTGCCTGTTGGCAAACAAGGAGGCCCGTGTATGATTGAAATAGCTGCAGATAATGGCACGGCTCAGCATCTCGAGGAGTACATCTCATACCCTGTGTCACAGGTATCCTGACTTCTCTGCACTCAAATCTACCCTTTGTACAACCATCATCTCATTTCAAACACATAATTATCTCTCAGTTATCTTATTCCTTTTACAGCACAGTTTGCCTTAAAAACATTGAAATGTTGGTACAGCAGTAATATCATCGCCCGTGGATCCCGATATTCTTCAGTAAATAATAATAATTAAAGAAATACGCATGTATTTCCATCGAGAGCCATTCCAGCATTTAAACGCTGCTCTAATAATGAATGCCACAAAGCCATCAGTGGCTTTTAGTTTTTGTAGCAGGGTTGTTTGTCAATGTCTTTGCTTATATAAAGGCTGCATTGTTATCTAAAATTTCTGAAATCTGCTAAATGTCATTGTGACAATTATGAAGTAAAACAGTATAAATGCAGCATTAATGTTAAAGAGCAACACAGGAAATATGCCCTGGCATTTATGTCATATAGACAGATGATGTTTACTGGCAATTTTTTTTCCCTGACATCCCTGCATTTTTGTCCCACAGCCCTATACATTTGGCACCCCCACAGTGCCAACCCCCACATTCAAATAAACAACTTATAGAACTCATGACAGCAGGGCCATCAGTAGATTGACTGTATGTTGTTGTGTGCTGCCAAAGCCCATTGCTTTATGAATACAAAACAGGCTTCCATTTAGAAAAAAGTGCATCTTTTACAGTATTATCTATAGATAATCACAATTGGCAAACATGTAAGCCACATCAAGCTTGTTCTATTATTAATCACAGGCTGGTCTTTTTTTTTTCTGGCTCATTAATTTGATTAACAACACCTATATTTGTTATTAATTAATAATTTTGCTTTCACATTCAAATATGCAGAGAGAGTCTCAACCTTCCCACTGGCCCAACATGCCTCCCACTCCTCAGTGTGATTTATGGTCTTCTAATTTGAGATGCCAACATGTTTCTTTGTTCCTCATTCATTACATGAGCACTATCTTTGCTACAATTAGACATCACAGTGCTAAACTTTTTCTTGTATTGTCAGGTTTAAAGATGAAGTGAATGAGTGTGTTTCTAAAAATAAAAAAATACTACTTACACTTACACTTACACGCTGTGTATATTTGTGGATAAACAATACCAGTAAAAAGCTACTTGTAGTGTTTTGTATCAAATGAAGATCTTAAAAATGTCTTGGAAACAAATATGTGCTTTAGTTATTTGTGTTGTATTTGTGTTGGCTTTATCTGACACTGTCAGCCAAGAGAAGAAGTGAGTGGGCTCAAAACTAAAGCCAGCTGTAGACTTCAGAGAGAGATAGCTGCTGTCACTTTCCAGTCTAGACTGCCGAGGCTAATCAGACAGCTTAGCAGATGTTGGTGAAGCAATATTGCCATCTATTTCACTGTTAGTATATGTCAAATTAGAAGTATCTTGATTTCTCACTAAACACTGTTATCTAGTTACTCAGGGCTGTGGCAAAGTGGCAGGCTGTAGTTTTCATTTTGGATCAGTTTCTTTTTAATTAGTACAAAGACAGGATACACCCAGCTATAGAGCTGTGTCAGGGTTCACAGCAGGCTTGCTGCTCTACTGGTGTATGAGACCAGATTGCATTCAATGCCCAGTAGCCGGTGCCGTAGGGGTATAATTACTCATAGATAAAGGGAATGAAGGTATACATGTAGATATATAAATACTAATAATATGGCAATCTTAAAATAATGTGGTGAAATGTAGTTGTTATTGCAGTACATTAAAGTGCTTAATAAGCAACATCAGTTAGTGTAGGAAAAGTAAGTTACAAGTAAGTTTCCTCAGTCTGGCTTGTTGCACTTTTCATGTTTACATTCTACACTGGTTATAGTTTTGTATTCTGTGTATATAAAGCTTTATTCTGGTTATATTTTTTATAGCTGTTGGTTTTCTCTGTCTTCTTGTTTTTGACGTTTTGTTACATGTATTTATATTTACATTTTCTTGACATTTTTGATTCATGTTAAACTAAACAGCACCACGTAGACCTAAGGGCAATGATCATTTCGCATACCCTTCACATACGTAATCATGGTTAGGCTCTAACCTGAAGGCCAGTATTTTTTTCATCAGACAAAGGAAACAATCAAACTTTTTTGAAGCGTTAAATGAACATATCTATTTTCTGGCTTTGAAATATTACCTCTACTTATTCACACTCTATCCAGTATTTACTAAGCAGAGCAAATTGGCTTTAAGCCGCAATCAGAAAAAGTGCAGATTGGAGTAGCAATTTAAGCCAGCGAGTCAAACGAACAATTGCCAAATTTCTGAAAACAAAAGCACTTAGTTGATTCCAGTAATGATCAAAAAAATTTACCAAGGGCAGTACAAATTAGCATAGGGTCACAGACATGCATGAGTAACCTGCCGTCAGCACAAATACAGTTACTTTTAATCTGACAGGCATAATATACGCATATGTTTTAAGGTGTTTGTGTACAACTTCTGATAAATACTACAAAGGGTCATTTGTAGTACCATAAGTAGTAGGATTGATGTGTGTGTGCGTGCGTGCACGTGCGCTCTCCATGGTCCTGAATTGTGGAGGGAAAAAAAGAAGAAATAACTTGAAAATTCAATCTGAAGATTTCATGTGTGTCATGAAATATTTGTTGGTGTGAGGCATGCCATGAGGCCCTGTGACATTTGTAAAAGTAAGAGTCAGATCTTGTTTGACCCCTTTAGAAGAACGAGAGGGAGAAAATGAAATGAAGGTTTGGAAGCAGTGGGCTCGCTGTGAATTCTGTTTGGAGGTTTTAGGTCTTCCTTGATTTTTTCCAGCGTGTTTTTCTTTTAATATATATAACAATGTATCTGTAGCAATCTATAAGCTGTGATAATGTCCCCCTACTGCCAATCAAAAAGAAACACATGTAGCCCTTTTGACACACCCTCTCTTTTCTTGTTATAGCAGCAACTAGTGAAACCATGCAAAGTGTTAAAAGACAGAAATATTGTTTCTTTATTAGATAATGGTGCAATTACTAAAGCATTTTAAATAATCCCCTTGCCAAATGCTGTGGTCCGAAAGGGAAACACCTTCAAATATATATTCAATAAGGCTATCCACAAATAAAACACGGCCTTGGCTTTTAAACTTTTCACTATGCATCTTGAGTAAATCCACACAGTATGTTTTTTTCCTTGCCCAAAGATGGTTCGCACTAGCCCAAAAGTTAACCTCGCCCCAAGGTTTTTGTCTGTTTTTATTGTGGCCAAGTTTTACTCATCTAAACTGGCCTTACATGTGCATAAGAAGAATATGAAACAGATTCCACACTGCCTAGCCCTGCCTTCAAATAAAATTCGAAAATGAGCACACTGCTCGTGTGAAAGCGGTGCTGTGGGTCCACTTACAAAGTCATGAATTTTACATTAGTGGGGCTTTTCAAATGGACTCTTCTCATAAACATGGTAAACATGCTTGAAGGCACCATAAAGTCATACATTATCATCAGCCCATCATCATCACACAGCTACAGTGAATCACATACAAGCACAGTTTAGCATGTTTTAAAAGCAGCCATCACGCGCTGCTTGTTTTATATGAATCCTAAGCTTTTTTAAAGATACTTTCAAGGTCCTTACAAGTGTGGCTTCATTGCACATACATTCACAGGAACCCTGTCATGCATGTCTCTTTATAGGCTTTTAAATCTGCAGCGGTTATGTCATTTAAAGCTTGTATTGAGCCAACGTCCTAAATGATAATGTGGTCTAACACTTAAGTGTCCCTTCACTGAACACCTCCACTTCAGCTGTCCAACACTTCCTCCGATGCCAGCAAGCAGTCATGACGAGTGCCAAGGATGTATAAATTCTGACATGACTGATGTGATTTTGTAATGGCAGAGACGAAACTGGAAACAGTAATATTCAGTGTACTTTGAGCTCTTCATACTGTTAACATCCAGTATATTACATGACAAGGTTGCATTTTATCACTAGTGGCAAGTGGCAAATGAGCTTTTTTAATCTCGTAGTTAACATCCGGTGTCCATAATTTGACTCAGAAATGTTCACATCAACACATTTCTCTTTTATTATAGTTTGTTTTGTTTTATTACCCATAAGACCTCAGAGTAAACCACAGGAACAGTTAGAATCTTTTAGGACAGAACTTGAAATCTTCTGTAGGTTGAAGAGAAATGACAAAATGTAAAGGAAGGAAATTTATACAGTACGATGGAATAAAATATAGGCACTTTTATGCTTATGTGATGTACTCGTTTGTAGCATTTTTGCAGACACAGCTGCAGTTGTTAAGTTGACTGTTACAAAAGAATAAGTTACAGGTTCACACAATTTCTCTATATTAGCCAAATGTTACCCAATTACCGCACATCAAAGGAACCTACCAGTGTTTTTTGTTTTTTTAATGATCATTATCTCTAGATATGTGACATCCAAAGAACTGAAAAAGAAAACATTACTCGGTGCTCATATTTCTCTAAACTTACGAACGCATTAATTTTGATGGTTAGTCTCACATTAAACATGGAATACATTAAATGCCCAGAATCCTCACTTCCCTTGCACCCACTGTTTTTTTTCCACACGCCATCCACTGCCTTTAATTACCCATTAACTTCACAACTGGAGGATAAGTTTTAATATAACAGTTAAAAAAGGCACAACATTTAAAACAAACAAACAAACAAACAAAAAACAAACATGGGGTCTAGTGTAATAATGTAACAGATAGTGTAACTGACTTATTAACAAGAATAAAAGTTAGAGTCTAGGTGATACTAATACCGCATTACACCAGAGGGTAACAATAGCTGAGTCTGTTATCTTTCTTCTTCATCATCTCAGGATACATTAAGGTCCTAATAATGTAATAGCAGTAATAATTTCTCACACACACACACACACACACACACACACACACACACACACACACACACACACACACACACACACACACACACACACACACACACACACTGTGTTTTCATACCTTTGTGGGGACATCTAATTGACATAATGCTTTCCCTAGCTGCTTACCGTAATATATACTGCTGATCACTTATGTGTGTTAATTATTTATTTATTTATTTATTTTACAGGGGACCTTTGGACCCATATTTCTTGGGGATGTTTCATCTCGGTGGGACATGCATGACAAGAGTGAAAAAGCAGAGAAGAGATTCATTGGTTGTATCAGAGAACTTCAGGTCAACTCAAAGGAGATTTACCTGATGGGTGAGGCAGTTAGAGGGAGAAATATCAAGAACTGTGACCCTCCTGTCTGCCAGCACTTTCCTTGTCGTAATGGAGGAACTTGTATCAGGTAACGGGTCACTTTTTACCCTATTAAAGTTTACTTAATTATCTTTAAACCTGAAAGGCACAAAGAATATAGGAAATCCAACTGTCCTTCTTTATGGAGTAATAATACATTGGACTCAGTAACTTGACGTGAACTGCACCAGATTTGTATAGAAGACTGAAATTGCCAGAATCAAAAACCAAGAAAAAAAGAAAATAAATAAATCAGTATATAAATTAGAATGCCATTACATGCATAACTTGAATGTATCACATAAAATAATGTAATTGAAACCAATGTTGGTATTTATGCAAATATGGCTATTCACTAACCAATTCTTAATGCAAAACTCATCAGTTGTCAGCCTTATTATATCAGCACTGATCTAATTCCAGTGTGGGCGTACTGGAGGGTAGCTGTGCTCTATGGAACATTGGCTTGTGCCGTGCTATCAGTGCAAAAACAACAAACAAACAAACCAAAAAAAATTGTAACTTGATTTTTTGTTTTATTAAGCGAGAAAAATATTTGGCAATTTCTATGATAAACTGTCATCACACGACAGACATTTTTGTCTAGTTTTGATCTAAATTAGCAATTTCTGCTCTTTCTTGTATTCTAGCCACAATGATGTGCGTTATGAGTCATTGAAATGTCTGTAATGACGTCTGGAGCAGGCGGGTCAAGAACACTTCATAATGCTGTCTTTCTGCAGTAAACAAAAATAATTTCAATTAGCAAGCTGATTTATTTTTCTTCTTTTAATGGATGATGGCCTTCTCAGAAAGCTTGTACCAAAACACTGATTGCACTATGAACAACACAAAGAAAGGGGGTTCAGGTTTAACAAGCAACTGCTGGCTTTGTTATATTGCTTTCCCTCAGCTTTTCCATGTCATGGATTCAAAAAGGTGCTGGGAACATTCCTCTGAGGTTTTGGTCCATATCTTTATGATATCATCACACAGTTGCTGCAGATTTGTTGGCAGCACATCCATGATGCCAATCTGCTATTCTGCTTCCCTAAGAATCTCTATTGAATCAAAATCTGGTGACTGTGGAGGCCCTTTGGGTACAGTGAACCCATTGTCATGTCCAAGAAAGCAGTTTGAGCTTTGCGACATGGCAAATTATCCTGCTTGAAGCAGCAATCAGAAGATGAGTACACTGTGGTCATAAATTGATGGGCATGGTCAGCAATAATACTCAGGTAGGCTGTAACATTTAAAAGATGTTTACCTGAGGCCCAGGTATGTCAAGAAAAAACCCTTGCCACTATAAAAATGATGGTCTTACCAAAAATAAATTATTTATTCTCAATGATCCCAACTAAACCGCCACAAGATTGGTTCAGATCTCTAGATTCATATATGTCCAAATTCCTTTGGAAAGATAAACCCCCACGTATAAGCTTAAAAACACTACAAAAGACCAAGGATAAAGGAGGATTAGAACTACCTAACTTTCGGCACTACTTCTTAGCCAACAGGCTTCAATTTATCTCAGGATGGCTAAAACATACCCTCTTAGATGAACCTTGGCTAGATGTAGAACAAGCACTTTGCAATAATCTAGAGATTTCAGACCTACCATTTATCAGCTCAAACATCCATGAATGAATGCTTCAAAAGCATCAACATCAGCTCTTCTCTGACAGCATGGTGGGAGTTTCTAAAATTGACGGAGTCTTCATTAATCCCATGCAAACGTACACCTATCTGGAACAACCCTGACATATTACAAAACAATAATATGATAAACTTTCCAGATTGGAGTGGTAAAGGAATCAAATATTTAGAACATATATTAGAAGGAACAGAATTTATTTCATTTGACGGACTAGTTACACAATATGGGATCAACAAGAAAAGATTTTTAGAATATCAACAAATTAAATCCATAGTAAAAAAGAAATTTAAACCAGATCAAGTTGAACTACAAACACCACCAAGTGTGGTTCAATTTCTTACTCTTAAAACCCCCAAATTACTATCCAAAATATACAGAATGCTTTCTAAAACAGATGAATCAATATCACTTCCTATTGCAAAATGGGAAGCGGATTTATCAGTTAACTTAGACCTAAACTTCTGGTCTCAGATTTGCTTAAAAACCTTTCATCTAATTAGAAATCCCAGTCTTCAATTAATTCAATACAAAATATTACATAGAGTGCACTATACAGGGCATCGGATGTTCAAGATGGGCTTTACGTCTACCAACAACTGCTCACACTGCCAAACCAATTCACCGGACAATTATATCCACGCTCTTTGGTTCTGTCCACCAGTTCAGAAGTTTTGGCGCGAGATATGTGAAGACTTATCGAAGTGTCTGAAATGTAACATTCCAACTTCCCCCTTAGTGTGTTTGTTGGGCAGCTTAGATAATGTCACTTCAGAAAAGAATATCGCCCATATGGTTTTCACTGCCCTATGCATAGCCAAGAAAACAGTCCTCATGAACTGGAAAAATAAAAATAATCTTAATTCTAACCAATATAGAAATTATCTATTAGATTACATTAGTCTTGATACAGCCTCTGCCACCACATCAGATCAATTGCTCTGGGCCCCTTTTATCAGCTCCATCACCTAGTGGGGGTGGGGGGTCATAGTTTGGTCCCGCCTTCACTGTTGTGATTGGTGTGGGGGTAGGGACAGGCTTAGGGTGTCGGGGGGTTCCCCAGGAGCATCTTCCTTGGAGGGCTCAACCCGGGGTTGCGGTCATGGCCTATTAAGGGCTCTGTTGGCTCTTAGGTGATGGTTTCCTCGTGGCTGCGTGCAGCGGGGCTAGGGGAGGGTCTGTGCTGACAGACGTGGGTTACTGACCTGGTAGCCTGGCTGCCCCTGGGTGGGTCCAGGACGGACGTGGGGTTCTGGGGGTGCTCGGTCTCTGGGCTGGGGCCCTGGCTGGGCCTTGGGGGCTTGGGTCCTGGTTGGTGTGTTGCCGGGGTTGTGGGCGGGTGGGTGTATGGGGCCCCAGCCCTGGCGCAGGGTGCTGCCAGTGCATCAAGCCACCTGGGGGGCTCTTCAGCTGGTGGGGGAGGCTGTTACATCTTGCAGGAGGTCTCCTCTCTTCAGGAACTCACTCTGCAGGAGTGGGAGATACAGGAGAGGTGGAGGAAGATCTCAGCCTGGGCGTCTATTGTTTTGTGTAGTCTGGAAGATGAGTGGATGATGGGGTGGGTGCAGTTTTCTCTGTGGTGGGGTCGGGTGGGCTGTCCCGGGCTCTGTGGGGCCAGGCGGCGCGGCTGAACCGGGCCCTGGTCCGGATGGGCCTGGGACCCCTTAAATACAAGCGCGCTCATGCTCACAGGTGTACACACGGGTGCTCACACACACAAACTACACCCTTTTTGGCTCCTACCTCAAAGCACACTGTGCGCTGTCCATCTTACGTGCTGCACAATAATGTTTAATATTTAGTATTTACTGTTATATTCCCATAGATCATCGTGATGTTGTTTATTCTATTGCTCTCTTTTTCTTCTGCTTGTTTTCTCTCTTTTCTTTCTCAACAGGTGATCCAGGTGATTGATATATGTATTTTTTGTCTGCTTATTTTGTTGGTTTTTGTTTTTGCCCTTCGTCCCTCTTCTCCGCTGTTTTTCTTTCCCTCTTTCTTTCTCCCCTTTCTTTTCCCCAGTCAAGTCTGTCCCGTATTTAGCAAGTGAAAATAAAATAAAATAAACAATAAAAGGTGAATCAAATAGACCATAACGGCAAGGCTGGGATGGTCTATTTGGTAAAGTAAATCCGTTGGGCATCTTTCTTCGCCTTTAGACAATAATTCTGATGGCAAAAGAGCCAAACGGGACAGGCAAAAACCGTCATTAAACCACCAGCAGCAGCAGCCTGAATCATTAATTCAAAGCAGGATGGATCTGATTAACATGTTTTTATGTTATATACCCCACATTTTGACCCAACCATCTAAATGTCACAACAGAAATTCAAGACTCAACTGAACAGGGAGGGTTTATCCAATTTGCGACTATCAAATTTTGATGATGCAGTGTGAAATAGCTTCAGTTTCCTCTTCTTAGCTGAGATGAGTGGCATCTTGTGTGGTTTTCTGCTGTTGTAGCCCATCTGCTTCAAGGTTTGATGTGCTTTCAGAGATGCTCTTCTGCATGCATTGGCCATAATTAGTGGGAGGATTTTTGTGTTACTGTTGCCTTCCTGTCAGCTCAAAACAGTCTGACCGTATTCCTCTGATCTCTGGCATCAACAAGGCATTTCCCCCCTGAGAACTCCCACTCACTGAATGTTTTCTTTTTTTCAGATCATCCATTCTCTGTAAACCTTAGAGATGGCCATGTGGGCAAATCCCAGTAGATTAGGACTTTCTGAAATACTCAGGCTTGCCCTGCTGGCACCAACAACCATGCCAGGTTCAAAGTCACTTAAATCACCTTTCTTCGCGATTCTGATGCTCAGTTTGAACTGCAGCAGCTCGTCTTGACCGTGTCTACGTGTTTAAATGCTCTGAGTTTCTCCCACAGTATTGGATGATTTGTGTTAATGAGCAATTGAACAGGTTTGCCTAATGAAGTGCTTCTCAGTGAATGCATACTTCATAATTAGATCCTTTAAATCACTTTTCTTTTAAATTAGCAACATATTCACATTACATCTACATTACAGGTGGGTTGTTTTGCAAGCAATGTATTTGTACACATACTCTTGGGTGTCTTTCTCCAGCACAGTATGATATGTGAAAAGAGCAAGCCAAGGATCAGTCAACCAAGTCTATGACTTATGGATGAGGCCATGATGTCCAGACTTTTACTTCCTCTAAAGCTTCAATAAAAACACTGGACCCACAGTTCTTGTGATGCAGCTTTTGTTATGCTCTTCCTGTGTGGTAAATGTCTACATCTCTACATCATCCCAGAGTCTGTAACATTTGTTCTATTGAGAATTTCAAAATTTGAACTTATGAGTATTCTGCCTCAGGTCTCAAATCTCCTGAAATAACATGTTCTTGCTCTGAAAAGTCGATGTAAAACACAGGACAGTAAATAACAGGAAGTGCTGCTGCTTGAGTTCCTGCCATGTGATTGTTTGATTAGATATTTGCATATTTTGCATTGACAGCCAGTTGAACAGGTGCACCTCACAAATTGGCCAGTTAGTGCATACACTATTATATATTGTACATATATTTATTAGTTTCAGGTTGGCCATTCTTGTATTTTGCTCGTTTGTGTTGTTGTGTTTGCACATCTCTGTTGCTTGTGGGGCTCGCACACAAGAATTTCACTCGCATGTGCTGTGCCAGTGTGCCTGCACATGTGATGTGACAATAAAAAGTGATTTGATTTGATTTGATTTAGTGTGTTTTGGTCTGTTTAGAGCTGTGATTTCTTCTAAGGGAAATGGATCCATTTGTCTCAGGTGTACTATTTAGCCTATTTTCTCTGAGCTTATTGTTTTGGGTTTTACGAGCCAAGATTTTAAATCTGACTTTATTGGTGTCATCAGTGCAGTCAGCTGTTTTCAGCTAAAAGGCTCTAAAATCTTATTTTCCATTGTCTGTCAAATATTACGACAAGAGGTATCAACCAGCAGGTAAACATACATTTACTGGATGACGGGAGTTATTTCTCCTGGGAAATGATGAAGTCAAATGAGAGAGAAAAGAAAAGAGATATTGGATTTTAATTCATCAGGTCATCAGAATGTGTCGCAAATGAAATACAGCGTAACATCTGCTGGATGTGTGATCTTCTGTCATCTTGAAAGGAGGCTGGAAAGATGACACATGGGTGTTGTTTACAGCTTCAAATTAAAATCTCCCTAAAAGAGTAATGTAGCCATGGCCAGTTAATTTTCGCTTTTTCGTGTCAATTTTCTCTTGTCCACTAAAGGCAATCGCTACGCCAAGTTAGTCCTGCATGCCGAGGCGAATATGCAAAGATCTGCTCTTCCTTTATCTTTATCTAGTGCAGCTCATCAGACTGCCATCAGGCCCCACTTACCAGTCATTTTGCCTGTCTTTTTAAATATGCATTAACTACACATGATGCTCTTTCACCTTAGGTAATCCAGAAAATAGTTGCTCTAAATGCCTTCTTCATTGTGTTATGACACTATCAATTAACAGATGCATTTATTCAACAGGAAATGAAAAAGGACACCATGAATATTGGAATGTGAATAGCTCCAAGAATACCAATTAAGAGCTGGTGGCATTGGCTTGTCATGTGCGAGAGACTGGGCCTTGCAATTATCTGTGTGATGAATACACGTTATTGCAGTATCCTCTTGAACCACACAGCATGCGGAGGTCACCAGGAGTTCAGAGAGCTCTGGTCTATGTGGTAGTTGCCCTGAATTGCACTACTGCAACATAATAAGATGAATAAGGACTTTTATCAGAAGTTCAGTTGGGGTGATTTTTACCACTGCCTGCTTTTAATGTGGCTCCTGTTCATTTAGGCAAGTAGAAATATCAATATTAAACCCAAGAGGATAATGGCTTGTGGCTGCTGTGTGATACATACACATTAACCAGCCAGGCAATCAGCACCTGAAAACTGTGTCCTTTTTATCTTCAGTGCCAGCCCTGCGATGGTTGATATCTGTGTCGTTTATAAATTTCGGCTGCAGGTCACACAGGCAGATGTTATTAGACCGAGTGTCAATGCAGTTTATTTTCAAGACATATACACGCATATAATCCTATTTTCAAAAAGGTTAGAAGACAGTGTAAATATAAGCAGAATGCATGGATTTGCAAGTCATTTTAATACTTTGCTTTATTGATAACAGCATAAGAAAAACACTCTGTTTATATTTCAGCTGTTACTTGCCGATATTATACAGACTTCTACCACACAATTGTGTCAATGGCTTCCAGCTTTGCATTCAGAGACTTCTTTAGATTCCGTGATTTATTTAATGATATTATGCACCTTGCATAATTAAATAGCCACATTAATTGTGCACACAAACAATATTCTTAAATTGTTGAACTGTTCGCCCACACTGTGTTTTACAGCACCCTGAACCCATCTCCATAGTTACTTCTGAAAGCCTCTCTGCGATCCTCTTTTTATACCCATTTATTGTTTAATTGGAGGTAAATGCGCAGACCTGATTTCATACAGTTAGATAATAAGTCAAAAGGCATCATGATGATTAGATAGTTTTTTAAATAAGTGTCTTGTCCCTGGATACTCTTCTCCCTGACTGTGAGTGTCCTGCTGGGGTGCTGATGCTGATGGCATCCCAGTATGCCTCTCTCTGTGCGTGCGCTGAACCTTTTGAGTGAGCAGTTGGCAGCGCCTGAGGGTGTCTGTGGTTAGGCTGCGAGCATTAGGAACCGATGTTTACTCTCCCCAGCGAGGTCCTATTTTGTCTTTTTGTGCTTATATCTAGGCCTTGTTTGTCGCATAAGCAAAATTTGATTTCAAGGACTTTGGAAAGTAATACGGCAAATAATTTTCTTTATAAAATAACAGCTTTTATACTGCTTTTTTAACCATAACACAGGATTGTATCCCTCTGTCTTTGTCTAATTTAAAATTTCCACAATGATCTCAAACAAGTAAGTGGGGCAGATAGCATGACAGGAAAAAAAAAAAAAAAAAAATCAAGTTAGGGGGCAAAGAATTTTTTTCTCAGCCCTTTAAGCTTATTATCCAACATGTCAAGCTACTTCTTTAAGTCCATCTATCAAGCCGGTAAAGTACAGTTGATGAGAGCTCTAACAAGGATGAAAATGACCCCAAAACCTAAAACTTGAGCTATAAAACCAAAGCTGAATTAGATGAAACATACTGAAATTCTGAAGGTAACTGCTGAGTTAGAAAATGATTCTCTGTGAGCCTGTAACTCTGACGAACACATTTCTAATAAAAGCATTTCTGATTTATTGTTAATGGAAACTTATTGATTGCAGCTGCTTTAGTGTATTCATCATGGAGTGAGATTGTGTGATCTTCTCAGGGAAGTAAAAGGAAACGAGCTGATGGTCTACAAGGATAATATAGGATAAGGATAAAATGAACAGAGCACATTGTATTCACACTCAGAGGAGAATATGTGCTAATTGGTTGAAGTAGAGATGGCGCTTTGCTGATTCTGTGGTGGCCGTGTTTTGGTAGCACTCAGTCCTCCTCATAAGTTCACTTCTGGCAAGTGTTCTTCACAAAGAAAGTGCAACTAATTTTACCTTAATCAGACCTCCAGCTATGCTTGTTTCAAAGTTTCTATAAAATAACTCAAGGTCCAAGAAACAATTATTCCACTTCAACATAAGAAGCATTCTGAGCACAGTTGTGGTCTCAGAAGGATATTTCCAAAGAAAGCTCGCTCATTACAGACTTTATTGCATTTGCGTCTTTGAATTTTGGAGGACGAGTGCGTTCAAAACAATTCTGTGAAGATTTTTTTGTTAACTTAATTTTTATGTTGGTTTGTTTGCACTAGTAAACATGTTTAAAATAAGTTCCTGTATAACCTTGACATATTATAAGTAACAAATAATGATAATAGGTAAATGGAAGCAAGTTGCACACAACTCAATATGAAAGGAAAATGGCATTCAGCATTTAAATTTCCCGTGAGATCTGTTTTTTTTTTTATCATTATTTTGACTCTAAATAAAGTGTAATGAAATACAATAGAGATTTTAACATGACATCTGTATCTCTCTATTGCTCTTACTAAATTCATTAATTAAGACTAAAACGCTAATGTGTTAATCAGTCTCTCAGTACTTTTTTAACACCCCCATCTAATGCTTCCTGCTGAAGATGTAAATCCTTTAAAAGGAGCCACATTTTAAATGTAGGTTAATTCTTCTTAAAGGCTAACAGATTTCCTGAAACAGCTGTGCGCTGTCACTCAAGCAGCAATAAATCCTGCATTTGCTGAGCGCTAACATGAGTTGTGGACAGATTTGATGCTCGATTGGCCTAAATATTGACTAAAATATTGATTTACTATTGACTTATAGTAATCTGCAGCGGTCATGTTCATTGCATTTAACTACCCTGAAAACACCAGTTCAGTGACGCTGGTCTTTCGTGTGTGAGAGGAAAAAACAGCTCAGTGAAAAAGGTTTCGGTAGGCTTTGTTGGCAGAAATAAAATAATGTACGGCAATATTTTTTTTTTTTAAATTAGGATTGGTAGTTGTGTTATGTTTCATAATGAAACAACTGAAGATTCTTGACATCAAGTATTGTTTTTGACGACTACCTCTTAGCCACAGTGTTTCTGGTTAGCCGGAATTCAAAATTGTAATGTTTTGAAGTTTGTTTATACCAGATTTCTCAGCAGAGTCAGTCGGCAGGAATGATTATGTGACTTTGTGAATGCTTCCTCAATGTGTTGCTGCCATGGAGAAAATAATGTCTCCTGTAGAACAGCTAAGAATTACAGCTGTCATGGATGATGAGCTCAAAAAGAGAGAAATTGATTGTATCGCTTTAAGAGCCTGACAGTGTGAGTGTGTGACAGATAGGCACAGGACACACAAATGTGAGTTTTACATGATGAGGACTCGCTTCACTTTGGGTTAATGTTATCTCTTGAAAACTTTCCAACAACTCAGCAGGATAAGTGCAACATGTTTCATCTCCTAAAAAGTGTTTTCCTCAAACTCTCTTAGAAAGAAGGTAGCTTTACCAACATGCTCATGTCCTTGCAAAATAATAATGATGACAAAATGTGTTGGTTACTTTTCGGTTGTTACAGGCTAGAAATGTTGTTATTTCACCTTTCATATATAGATAGGCCTATTTTTCTGCTGGTTCTTCAAAATCCCTGCAAGATTAAACAAAGTTAGGACATTTACACTGTAAATGTCCAAAAGGCTTTTGATCAGTGCCATCATCAGACACTTTGTTAGGTCCACCTGTTTAACTGCTCATAAACGCAAGCATCTAATCAGCCAATCACATGACATGACATGTTTATATTGTCAAGACAACCTGCTGAAGTTGAAATCGAGCATCATAATGATGAAGTGACTTTGACTTTAGGTGACTTTGAATGTGTCATGGTTTTTAGTGGCAGACGGACTGGTCTGAGTATTTCACATCTACTGGGATGGCTGATAACAGGCTGATAGGAAGGCAACAGTAACTCGCATAACCATTAAGACCACCACACTGGATGTGGTCTTCTGCTGCAGAAGCTGTTGTGCTGCGTCTGCACTTTTGGGATGTGATAGAACAGGAAATTTTTATAAAGGATGTTCAACCAACAAATCTAAAGCAACTTTGTGATGCTGTCGCGTCTATATGGACCAAAACTTATGAGGAATGTTTCCAGCACCTTATTGAATCCATGCTATAAGAAATTGAGGTGCACAGGAAAGGGAACTCCAACCCATTACTACCAAGGTGTATGTAATAATGTTTCCCTAAGTGTATTTTATGTTCAAAATCCCTTGGCCAAAGATAATTAGAAGTCAGCTTACAAAACACTGTGGAAACACAAATATATTGGGTATGTATTTAGTGTATGAAAAGATGACATGTTTGAAATATTTTGTAATGAAAAGAATCCCAGAGGTACTGTACTGAACGTTGCTGTGTAACTAACATTTTATCATGGGAAATATATCCAGCCGGTGCCATGCAGCTCTTTACACAAACGTCCTTTTAGTGCAAAGTAAATGTTCATATCAGACATGAGGAGCAAATAAAAACTGTGTGAAAACTACGCTGCATACAGTTACTCTACCGTCAACTTAAATGCAATTATTGTCTGAGGTTAAGATTCAAGACAGAAAACACTGTGAAATCTGTACAGCAGCATAGATTTTTTTTTAATTATTATTTCTTTCATGCACATTTATGCATGCGTGTGTGCTCCAGATTATCATTAATTATCATTTTTTGCTTGTTTCAGATATTTTTCTGTGAGTAATACTTCAAATAAAACGTTCGCTTTTTCTTTCTTTAGTGTTCTCCTAAACACTGTATGTTCAGTGAGTTCTTGTTTCCTGTTGCAGTGTCACAGAGCAGCAACAAAACGCTCAAGTTTTTGTCCGTTATCGGTCCACTGTGTGCCGTGGACAAAGATAATACACAAGTTTATCACTCTCAGCTCTTACTACACACAGTTTGTTTAAATCACAGCATCTCTGACACGAATGGTAAATATAAACCTCGGTGTTACTGCTGATCAGACTGGCTGTTTGTCAGTGTAACGGGCCCGGGGTTGATGTGACTTTTATTCACTTATCATTTGAAATATGGGTTTGCATTCGATTTGTCCATAAACTGTGTCATTCTGGGCCTCCCGCTTTATCAGTGCAGCATGGGTCTAAATGCAAACACAGTCTTTGTGCAGTGTAGCTCCTCTCGTATGAGGTGCACTCTCCACACTCCTTTTCTGTGTTTTTATTAAACATTGGAAATTTCTTGCTGGTTAAGGAGTTGGTAAGTTTGCAAAAATGCAGCGATGTCAAGAATAGCTAATTCATGAGACATCACGGCAGTGCGTTCGGTTTTATTAGAGGACAATGTTCCACAAAAATTCTAAGGCTAAAGAGTTTTGCAGTATAAAATAAGACTTGAATAGATATGCTGGCATATTTCAAAAGTGAGAAGTTTGAATGTGAACATACTTCCAAAAGTGTTACTGAAAAGCACAGTTTTCTGCAGAGTGCAATGTGTTCTAGGTTGGACCATACAAATATTGTCTGATCCCTTGAGAAAAGTTCCTTCATGCTTTATACTGCCTTTCTATATGGATTTATTTCAAGTCTCATCTTTGTATGCATTTCTATGGCAGTATGTTTCAAAAGGCTCTGTGATGGAGACTTAACAAACATCACCCTTCTCCACCGGCAAGGAAAAGTTTGCAAGGTTGCCTGGAAGAGGTCAGAAAAATATCGAACAGCCTCCCGCTCGCTCAGAAGTCTGAGAATGTCAGGTCAAAGCCGTGTGTAAATTCCACTTCATCACTTGGCGTATAATGCAATTCAAGTTACAGATTAATTGAGTGAGGGAACAGACGCTTTCAGATAATTTTCCCACCCACCAACAAACAGAGCATGTGTAGTATACGTCCATCCAACTGGCTCTTTACAATCTATAAATGCTTTCATCCAGAGAGCTGAGGACTTCAGCCTTACTGTAGAAGTGTATTTGCATACAAACAAGCACTTAAAAACAAGCCCTCTGTAAATAACTTACTGAAATCTGAGAAATACATGTGGCTGCACATCTTATTGTTCTAGCTGACAGGAATATCATAAGCTAACCGGTCAATTATTCATCATTTTATCTGGTACTCATTAGATTAAAAATGTATGTCTTCTTTAATTATTTATCCAGCGTGTGTGCTGCAGCGGTAAGGATTCGATTGGCTGGAGATATGGCGTTATGCATTTGTGATTAACATATTCAAATTTATCTGCAAACATTACTACAATTTAGTAATCAGGGTGATTGCCTGTGGCAAATTAGAATAACCTTTTGTCACCCCACACATCAAGTTTTTGATTAGGCCAATTAAAACTCGAGTGTTGCTGCTCTATCTACACTTTACTTTTTTGGAGACAGAAATATCTGCAGCCTGTTTTTGCACAAGTCATTTAACCATTCAAGCTTAATGATGTATCTTCCCTCCATTTACATGGAGTTTGGTAGGTTAAGTCTTTTTTCCTTTACTGCTTTTGAGGATCAAAATTAATCGATAATGAATCTTAGGTCGGGCAGAATTTCGCGCGCAACTGATCCTTCTGTTAATTGTAAGCCGCGTTCAGTGATGGAGAATCGCTGCTTGCCTACAGATGGCAGCTAATTGTTTTGTGGTCTGTGTTTTATGAGAAAAGAGAAAGTTAAATATTAAATGTATTCTCGGCTAAGCCGCAAAACCCATGTTTGGAAAAAAGGTTAAAATATATTTTGGCAGTAAATGAAGCAATTGTAATATTATTATATTTAATAGTATATTTGCTATGTGGTAAATCATACATTCTTTCAAAGAAAAATATGTTTAATATATGCATCAAATAGCTGTAGGCCAATATTTATCATTTGTGCAGATATGATTGACATGTAGAAGTACATTTAATAATGAATATTTCAATAATTATTTTTAAAAAAAAAACATTTTTATAAGTCCAGCTCAAAAAAATAGTAGTTAACAGTTCTACGAGTATATGCATAGCCACCTGTGGTGTGGCCCCTGGCTCCGCCCCTATTGTTCAACTGTCCAATTATCCTTTTTCTGTCCTCACTTTTCCTGTGCAGAGGTCTGGATTGTTGAATCGGTGTCTTTCCCTGCGAAAGCATCACGACAAACATGTCCACATGTAGTCTCACTTACGTGTAATTTAGTCTCAGATTTTCTGTGGGAGAAATCTGGCGCTTCTGAAGGAAAACCCACACAATTTGTCTGCCACCAACATTTAAACACTGACACTAAGTGACGATGCAAGGGACAAATTAGCAGGATTCAAAGCATTGAATCAAAACAGCTGCAGCAGGAGGTGCAGTAGCATTTAATATTTAATTCTTCCTCTTGCAGGTTGTCAAAGCCTATAAAAAATAACACCGCCTGTTCTGTTCACTACATGACATTTTTCCATCTTTCAGTATTGCTTTAAAACCATTTTTCACAGTTGTCAGTGACACTGGACAGCTGTACATCACGATACCTTAAACTAGCTTGGAATCAAGCAGCCTGCTAATAACCATCAGTTCAAGCATGATCCCTTTGTGTTTCAATATAGTCATATCAAACAGTTCTCAACTTTGATGACAGAACGTAAATATTTCATTTCTAGAAGCCATTTTCTCAAGGAGCAAAATATATTCTGCAGCACTGCTCAAAACACATTATTAATTTATAGATTTGAAACCCCACCAATGCTTCCTCTGTCTGATTTTATACCTTTCAGTTGTGCACATCTTCGAGCATCCTATAAAGTCCCTGTCTGGATATCACTTTGCATGCTAGGTCACCCTCTGCTTCTTGCCAAGAGAGAAAGTACACAATTTAATGGTGGAAATTAGACAGAAAAATCTGGTTTTAGGTTTTTTGACATGCCAAAAAATTCTGTTTTGTTTTGTTTTTGGTTAGCGTACATGTGATGTTGTACGCTAATGATGCTGGCTTCCTGCAGCTACTTCTATGATTCACACATCCAAACCTTTGGGATTTATATTTTTCTCCACCACTGTCACTAAGTGTATAGCCGACATCTCATGGATTGCATGCTCTTTTGAAATTATGCATTTCAGTGTGCGTAGTTTCAGCTTCACTCCACTTCTTATATGTTGTACGTGCTTGTCTGTACATTTAGTGATGCTGAGGATTGGTTCTGCGAGTGCCCCCCATTATACACCGGACGGCTGTGCCAGCTCACCTCCTGTGAGCGCAACCCCTGCAGTCACGGAGCCACATGCATCCCGAAGTCACCATTAGAGGCCGTTTGTCTGTGTCCCTATGGAAGACAGGGTCTGCTGTGTGACCAAAGTAAGTGATTCACAGAGCAGCTACACACGGAACAATGCAGGGCAGATGTAGCAGCTTCATTAAGAGAGTGATCTGCAGACATGTAGTGAATTAGAGCCTTGAGCATTTGGTAGAATCAGCGTCTGTTGTTAAATAAAACGATTAATGAAATCAAATTTTGCTGAAAAAGCAAAAAAATCTTCCTCCATCCATGGAGTCAGATAATCAGGACAAAAGTTGTGGCTACTTGTTTGAATATTTTAGCCTATTTCAAGTTTATAAGATCTTATTTCCCAACAGCTGTCGTTTCAGCACTGTCTCACATATATATTTTTTTCTTATGTCAGGCTGCTCCTCTGCATTAGTAGTGTTTTAAATGTAAGGGTTATAAGCAGTTTACTACAATAACTTTTGTGTTTGGTACTATTTGCAAATGTTGCTGACACTTAAATGAGAACTATCATGCAAATTTCTAACTTCCTATTTTTATTCTCAGACTATACTAGAGTAGCTTTGTATGATTCAGCGATCAAAACAATCCTTATAGCGACACAAATATATAAAATGTTTACTTAAATCTTTTAACAAGAGGTGCTGAAGGTTCTGCAGTGTCTTTTAAATTGACAAGGCAGGTTTATTAACTTCTCGTTAGTGATCATGATTGACTACAGGTCAGATTTGTTTGAGAGCACTCACTCAAATACTCAAAATAATGTGAAAATTCAAGAACTTACTGAAGATCTAAGGAGAATTGTAGATTTACAAAAGCTGGGAAGGTCTCTTGGAGCCATTTCTGGAATGCAAATTCAAATATCATCACTTCAAACAATTGTACAAGTTATTCAGATGTGTTGATGCTTTGCCAATGTTTGGAAGAAGAGCCAGATTGTCACCTTAAAATGAGAGAAATTTGATTAGGATGTTCAGGAACAACTCAGGAATCAACTGGAAACTCCTGGAACACCAGTGTCACTGTCCACAGTGAACTAAGTTTTACATCACCATTGACTCAAAGCAAGAAAGAAGCTGCTGCTCCAAAATCGAAAAGCCACATGCTTTCTGAACAAAGGTTTTATGATCTGATGAGACAAAGATTGTTTGGAGAAGTAAAGGTGATGCATTCAAACCTAAGAATACTGTACCGGCTGTCAAGCATGGTTGTGGTAGCATCATGCGCCGGGGCTATTTTGCTGCCTATGGTTCTGGGACATTGCACAAATTCTTCAACTTCACCTCAGATCAACAAATAGACAGTTGACAAAGTTGGATGTTCCAACAGAACAATGATCACAAACACACATCAAAACTGTTTTTTTGAATAGATAAATCAGGCTAACATTAACCTCACACAAGTGAAAATTTCTGGACAACCCTTAAAAAGCCAGGTCTGTGCCAGGAAACCAAACTATTTAAATGAACTCCACCAATTCTGCCAAGAAGAGTGGTTAAATATCCAGGCAGTCTTGTGCCAGAAGCTATCAAATGTTTCTGGTCAAGATGCAGCTTGCTGAGGAACATTGAACCACATATTAGTGGTGTTGTATGTATATATTTAAGTTTAATCTTGTATGTTTTAGAGAAAATCCTACATAAATTCAAACTTGTGCACCCAATTCTTTCTTTTTTACATTCATTAAAGATGTAAACTCTACCCACAATCCTAAATTGAAAGAGCAACGTCTCTGATTGGTGGCGGTCGCTGTTATGTTGGAGGTGTTTAAATCCACAAAGGTTACTTAGTGTAGGTCACGTAGCATTGTGCCATATCAATAACTAAGTTATTCTTTACTACAGATGTGCAACACAAACTACAAATTATATTCAGTTATCACCAGTGTTGGTCAAGTTACTTGAAAAAAGTAATCAGTAACTAATTACTGATTACTCCCCCAAAAAAGTAATCCTGTTACTTTACTGATTACTTATTTTCAAAAGTAATTAATTACTTAGTTACTTAGTTACTTTTTAAAAACACGATTTACAACCTGAAGAGGTGATAAAGTGATAGATCTTTCAGCCCAATTCTACTTTTTCTACATAATCCATCATACAAAATGTAATCAAATGGAAAAGTCTCTTTTTAAAACTTGTTTTATCAGTTTTAATCTTTTAACTTTATGCATCAAGCAAAACATTTAATTATATGCAACATTCTCTGACTTGAATAAATTAGTTTAACATTTAAACCTATTTTCTACACATTCCAGCACATAAAATAAAATATTTTTTGTGTTTTCACTCACTCTTTCAAACAGATGCAAGTAAAACACAGCAGAAAATAAATAAAGTCAAAGACTCAGCGGTCCTTTTGCTCTATTTTCACCTGTAAAGCAGGAGCAGGGTAGGCGGAGGGTTACCCTGGTGCAGGTGTGCTGCGGTCAGTTGAAGAATCCGCGCGAGTGTCTCTGTGAGTTTCCCATTACGTCGTAGCTACTCGGTGCTTGCTCGGAAGTTTAGGGGTTTTTTTCGCTGTAAAAAGAAGTTTTCTTCCCACGCACGATGGACGCTAATGTTTTTGTCACTTTTTATGGAATCAAACTCAAAGTAAGGTCAGTACTTCCACACTTTAAACGCTGCACGCTCATACTCTCTCCCGCACTCGATATATTATCCATTGTTGATCTGCACACAGCTGCTGTCACCAACGTCGCACTTGCTTACGTCACTGTCATGAGACATTCTCGCAAAAAAAATCACGGTTTTAGTAACGCAGTAACGCAGCGTTCCTACGGGAAAGTAACGGTAATCTAATTACCGATTTTGCAATAGTAATCCCTTACTTTACTCGTTACTTGAAA
Source organism: Maylandia zebra (assembly GCF_041146795.1). Classification (NCBI taxonomy): domain Eukaryota; kingdom Metazoa; phylum Chordata; class Actinopteri; order Cichliformes; family Cichlidae; genus Maylandia; species Maylandia zebra. The sequence goes on along the minus strand of NC_135179.1, from coordinate 20,529,595 downwards.
AAAGTAATCAGATTACAGTAACGCGTTACAAGTAACGCGTTACTGCCCATCTCTGGTTATCACTGGCTACCAAGTTGTGATTCACGAGTCTTTAGCCAATGAGCATGCAGTGACATACCACTAAATCCTTAATTTTGAAATATAGCATGATGGATTTACAAATGATACTTAACATATCCCAAAATGAATGACTAAACCTATAAACTGAGTAAACTGCATCCTTGTCTTTCACTGTCCATGACAGCTAACGTGGTTTAAAAATGTTTTTGATTTCAGTCAAATGTTTTAGAAAAATGAGATACCTAGAAAAGATTAAATAGATTTTTTTTTTTATTTCATACAATTATCTTTCTATTCTATGATGGTTTCTGTATTATTTTATGTGACTGTTTTCCAAAAAGTAATGCCATAAAGAAGAGGGCTTCACAGGTCATGGTTCTCAGAAACAAAAGGTTTTGCTTGACTAAACTGGCTGTGGTGGCAGCAGGGTGCTTGGCATATAAGTCGCTCAGCCATGCCACAGCCCCTGTCAGAATCTCAGCACCCACATGCCAAACACAGAAATTTAACCTTCCAGTTTCACACTAAGTATATGGCTGACATTTGAATTTTAATCCTGATAACATCAGACAAGATCAGAGACAAACTGATCACTCCTAAGGTCTCCTGCCTTCCAGGACTACTTGCTACTTTGGAGCTTGTTTCCTAACGTGGTGCCCTTAGCAAAATACCAGCCGTGATAGCACGGCAGCAGGGCCGTCTTTTATTTATTTTTGTCCTTCTATTGTGTCTATTAGGACAGATGAAACAGTAACAATATGGTTTGTATTTGTTTTCTTAATGTCATATTTTCAGTTCTTTGGTTCAGTTCCCATCAGGTGGTCTGAACAACCAGGAAATGGAGGAAAGGCAAGACTAGGAAGCAAAGCTGAAATGCCTCCAGAATCAAGTTCATGAAACATTCATGCGTATTGAAGATGCCTTCACTCAGAACTATTAATATTGTACCTTTGTACACAAGTTGGAATACCTCCTGTTAAAGATTCATGATTGGAATTGATAGAAATAAAACATGGAAAATGATGTACCGCATTTTCAGTATATGATACTGTCAGTATAGCACATGTTCTTACAGATACAGATTTATATATTTTACTCCACACTTAGCTATAGTGTGTGTCTTACACTAGTCTTGTCTGGTAATTATACAGCTAAATGCTGTTTCATCTTTATAATTTTATGTGTCAAATTGGTGAAATGACATATTTTGTTATGTTTGAACTGTGCCAAAAAAGGGGGAAAAAACGATTTCATGAAATTTTAGTGTTACTTTCGTCTTCTTGACTCTTTCTGGAAGTTCACTTCTAGTTCATGGACACTTCCTGGGTTTTTTTTTGCACACGCAGCTCTGACTACAGATGTTCAGGGCATGTGCAGGTCATGGACCTTTCAGATTTAGTCCGTGTTTCTTATTTCAGCTTGGATTATCAGCCTTTTGGGGGATCATTATCCTGTTGTCAGGTTTTTGGGTTTTTTTTTTAAGTTGTTGTTTTTTTCTCTTTTTTTTGCTTTCATGCAATACTTGAAATGATTTTTTTCTATCCATTTAAAATTTGGGTGCCACACAACCCTAAAGCAGTGCATTTCCAGTGCGACGTCTTATCAAATTGGGTTCAGTTTTCTTCAACCATACAATACTATTGGTATTATATGGTTTTAGGAGCCAGGTTTTAACTTTAGCTTTTGACAGTTTCCAGCAAACCTTAGTTGAATACTTTTTGGGATGGTGACACAGGTAAGGTTGTTCCATGCATACCCTGTTTATCAACACACTGCACGCCATCAGCTAACCCATCCCATGGATCTGCTTTGTCTTTCAGCATAGCAAATTGCACAGCTTTATCAGAAAGTTTTCTTGCTCTTCCAGATCTTGTCTTGACTTCCACATCTTCCATCCTCTGCCACTTCTTAATGACATTTCATAGAGTAGAAATTGCAAGCTTGAAGCGCCGTGATATCTTTTTATAGCCTTTCCCTCCTTTGTAGGCATCAATTAGCTTCATTTTCAGATCTCAGTACTTGCTTAGAGGAGCTCATGGTTTTTGAGTGCTACCATCAGCTCTAGCAGTCATCAGCTGACAATTATAAATTCTTCACCTGCCATGCAAGTCTTAATGAATCAAATAAGACCAAATAAATTCAAAAAGTTCTAAGACTTTACATGTTGCAGAGTTCAACAACTTTGTTTAACCTTCACGAGTTATTTTAATGTCTTTTTTGCATTTGCATATAATCAATCTTAAAGAGCTTCACTCTTTGAACAAAGTGCAACATTATTGTCGATTAGCAATTTAGTTTAGCAGTGGTGTAAGTTTTTCTAAGCCTTTCATTCTATAGAAACTGAGAAGGTGTTGTTTGCCCAGCATTTATTTATCAATATTTTTTTTTCAGCTGAGCTGCATACTGTATACATGCAGTTTTATGTCTGAATTCATTTCACGATCCAGAGCTGCACGTCACTCTGTTTTTCCTCTACAGCTCCTGTGCACAGTATTACACAAACACACAGCAAAGTTGAAATGCTATGTAATATTATTCGACAGGATGTGGTGTTATAATCCACAGATGGATGCACTTCGTGAAGGCAGTCCATAAGCTTCTTTGTTAATAATATGTTCCATAACCACCAGTTCCACTCAACAGTAGGTACAAGAGTTAGCTAAAGGAAACTATAAATGGGAACTGTATGCCAATATACTATTAATGTAGTAGTAACTGCTTAGTGAAATTAATGAGTAACAGGAAAACATAAGATGTACAGTAATGTGCAAAGGTCTCTAACAACCAGCTCTTGTTTCTTTATATTTTGCTATGAAAATGGGAAGTTATGTCCACTGTTCTTCTAACACAACCTGAGCTCTCTTAGAGAAGCTTTCTTGTCATTTTTTAAGTAGTCTTCAGGAATAATCCCCCAGGCTTCGTGAAGACCAATCAGAGCTCTTCTCTGGGTGTTGGATGCCTTTTTGTTTCATCTAATTTAAGGTGATTGCACACTGCTTTAATAATGCTGAGATCTAGGCTCTGGACCTTCATAACATATCAAATATGTGGCGTTCTTTAAATTAGCTCTGTTTTATGTCTCTTGGATGACACAAAATTAACAACATATGCAAAATAAAAGAAACTTTGGTGCATTAGATCTATACAGTAAGGAACTTTTAGTCTCGAAAGATAAGATGCTCAGTAATTAAAAAGGAGCTGTTTAATTAAAGATATACAACATCATGAAATATTCACCACTTACACAAAGAACAATTTTCATAAGCAATGGCACAAATGTTAAGTCAGTCAAAGTATGGAAATACATTTTCATGATAAATTTTGGTCAAATTATGTATTTACAGGGATAAACTATTTCACATAGAAACACAGCAGTTCATTTAAAACATATATATTTTAAGGGTGCCGATGTGGAAAGAAAAAGAGAGTTTAGTTGTTATTATAGGGGAAAAGCATCATGTTTAATATCAAATCAACAACAGCACAGTTTAAAAATAGGTGTTGGCTCTATAACATGGTGGCCACTACACTACAAGAAGCAATAGACAAACACAACCAGCTCTAGCAGACTGGAGATGATAACAGAAGCCTTTGCGGGTTTATTAATAATTTAGCAGCCAAACAGAGCTGAGGGCAGTCGCGGAGGGGTGCTCTGAAGCCCTCTAAGCCATCTCCTGGGGCTGAAGAAGAATATGCAAGGTGTTTGAGTGAAGAAGAGCAGTTTTGTGTTTGAATCCACACTGCAACAACAACCACGTAGCGGCATGTAGTTTTCAATAAGCATGGGCAAATTCACATTGAATCCCCTGTGTAAAATCAAGTGGATGGGTATGCTGAAATGGAGTACAAGCAGGATCATTACTGAATCAACGATGCGTTCAGAATAAGTAAACTTGAGACTGTTATTGAATATCGTTGGGGTTACTGCAATACCCTTGTGAACAAAGGGTACGATGCTAAGCTTGCTTGGCAGAATCCTTCCTAAACAGCTACTAATGAAAACAGAATAGGATGAGAAAAGGTGGTAGTATTTGAAAACAGGTCATCATGCTTGAGCAACGGATGAGGAAACGTTTCACCAACTCCTGGTCTGTATTGTGTGGCAATAGTGCCATCTTTTGGTAGGCTCTGAGGTGAATGATGAATCAGACTTCTTACTTTGAACAAAATGAACACACATGCACCGCAGAGCCTGCAGCAGCTAATCCATAAGCATGTACAGTACAAATGTGAGCTTTCGAGCGTGTTCTGAATGTGTTTGATTTGCAGCCGTCAATATCACTCGTCCCAGATTCAGTGGAAGTGATGAGTTTGGTTACACCTCCTTCGTGGCTTATTCCTCCATCCCGAGCCTCAGTTTCTTCTACGAATTCAAGCTGAAGTTTACGCTTGCAGACAGTTCCTCTGCCGTCAAAGACAACCTTATGCTGTTTGCTGGACGTAAAGGACAAGGTGAGCACAATCCTGACACTTGGATAGCAGTTTACATTATCTATGAGCTCCAGTGAAAAAACAATTTGAGAAGTTTGCTTTGTTGGTTTTAGTTTCCAAACTGATTTGAGGATTTTGAAAGAAACACTAGTGCAATTTAGTGTCACCTGCTGTGTATGATAATGGCTGTCTAATGGAGTTCCACAAGTCTTTGAGATCCTCCGTTCCCTAAGGATTTTTCTTTCTTATGAGATTTTCAGGAATTAATGAGTTCAACACTTTGTTGATTTCTAAACGCTTGTTGTTTTTTACTTTCAAAAGAAGCATTCCTCGGCTAAAATCAACACGTGAACCGAGCTTCTTAAAATAATTAAACAGCTAATTAAATTAGATGGACTATTAGGTGTAAATGTGCACTGTTTTGGGGTCAGCAGGGTCTCCTTTCTGTGGAGCCAGATTTGGAAGCTATGCCTTTGTTCTCAGCATATTTCATTAAAGTAATAATAAAAAAATAATGATGGTAATGAAATAGAAACACTAGATCATGGGTCTTGTGCACTTGTTTCTTTTAAGAGCCATCAAGGTGGAGGCACAAAAAATAAGAGTAATATGAATGATGAAAGACTCAAACAACTGAAGAGCATTCTTGAAATGTTACAAATTCAAAGGTGCAATATATTTTTGAGGCCAAGCAGTAAAACTGCGTAGCCATCAAACACCATCATCTTCTCCTGCCCTTCTTACTTCTTCTTCCAGAACCTTCGGCAGCAGGTTTCATGTCTGCAGCTTGAGCACTTCGTTTGTCACCAGGCAGTTAGAAGTAAATTTATATGCATACGTCTCCAAACATTTCCCCACTTGTCAAAAACTTGCTGCCATTTTGAGGAAGAACAAATCAACTGTGTCAATGAAGAATAGGGGTACTGCAATCATTAAAAATGTGTTTGCCTGTGTCCCTAAATTCTCTGAGAGATCATACCAAAGTTGAAGTCGACCTAAGCTGCGTTGATTAATTGACTTGGCATATGAAATTTTAACAAAATGTTAAACGAGAGTATTTGAAAAGCCAGGCCATCCTTTTTCATATCTTATGAATACACATCTGCATCTGTAACCACCAACAAATGGCCGTCTAGATCATTTTATATAAGGAGTAGTATTAAATAAGTTTGCTTTTTTTTTTGTAGAACTGCTTCCCTGAGCCATTAAACAGAATGAAAGATGAAAGCAATATTGGATATAACAAATGTATCATCCTTTGTCAGTCCACTATCTGATTAACAGCTTTGGCCGTGCTTCTTTCACACAGCCATTAAAGTCCATTAAAAATCTCAAAATCCAAGTTTTAACAAGCCCGGTTTATATTTTCAAACTTACTACTAAATATCATTAAACAAGATCTGGTTGGCTTGATTAAACTCATCTGTCTTTTATATCATTTCCAACATCAAAGTTTACATTTTCCTGAAAATATAACGTTTGCAATGATCCCTATTACTGCACCGCTGGGCCTGTTGTTCATTATAGTCAACACTGGAGAAACTACTCCAGCTCTGCCGGACTTCATATTGAAAATACTCTTTTTAAAAATCATTCGACATATTTTATTCATAGATAAATCAGTTAAGACCCACAGCTACTTTAAATTTCTCACCATAAATATCATCCTCACTGCCTGGTGGAAAGCAGAAACGACACACTTGACCTCAGACTATCTCCGTCTTCTCGTGCAACTATCTGTCATAACCTTACGTTTAAAATCAATGACGAATTTCGCTGCATTGAGAGACGTAAAAAAGCCCGGAGCATCTTTTTATTTGCAGTTCTCTCATGAACCGAGACCCTCTTAGAAAAACTTTTAACTTACCCTATAAATCTAATCGCCAGGACAAACAGTGGAATGAGACCACTAAAAAAAAATTATTTTCAAGACTTCCACAACTTCATCCTTTTATGTTTACTGAAACTGTGTTCATTTTGACTCCAAGAATTACTTTCCAGACATCTGACTTGAATATAGATCAATCAGAGATAGATTGGCTAACTTTCTGCAACATCCTCCTTATCATACAACTCAAACGTTCAGCTAATCCATTATAGGTCTCACACAGACAACAGATCATCACTCACAAGTTGTACTGAAAGAGCTTCACAGACAACAAAGCCTTTACACATCGTCCCACCTCAATAGAAAACTACTTTATGACTCCACAGCAGCTGGACTCTTTTGTTTGGAGGTCATGGAATAGCTGTTCTTCAGTTCTCGCTCTATTAAGATAAAATTATCCATTTAGGAAAACCATTGTGTTTAGTCAAAGTATGTAAATGTATTAATGAAAGTGGAGCACTTTATTTTGCCTGTGTATTTTGAGTGTACTGTGTTGGAGGGTAACTTTCTTCATATTTTGTAGGCAATGATGGGGACGACTTCCTTGTTTTGGGATTAAAAAGCGGAAGACTTGTACACAGATTCAACCTCGGATCGGGGATAGCAACCATCGTTAGTGATCGACTGAACCATCAGATCAACATCCACACCGTCACGTTTGGAAGGTCTAAGAAAACAGGATGGCTGAAGGTGATTTGAAGATGACTGTGTCCCTTTTGGTAACTGTATATGTCTAGTGTGCTTACTGTATAGAGACATTCAAATTAAATCATGTAACCATTTCAATAAAATAGAGCGTCCCAGCCTAGAGGCACATGATCATTTAGTCCCAGGGTAAGTTTGAGGAGCTCACAAGATATTTAAAGAATCAAAACAACACCAAGATACACAAAGTTCTAAATATTTTTCTTTTGAAATACTGATTGCTTCGTTTGGTCTTTTGGTCCTTCCAATTAAGAAATTAGAAAAATAAATCGCTTAATGGGACTCTGCTAAAGTCAATTCTATTTCATTCATTTTTAATTTTGTAGATCAGACTTATCTTTATCTGCCGTTTGTACACATTAGGTTTCTCGAACATCTGAATAGATAATGCAAAGAGTATTAAAAGTGGATGCAAAGATTAACTGAGGGATTGAATGTATAATAGATTTACTGGAAGAAGGGATTTACAGTAACTGTGATAAACCACTCAGTGAGCCCTGTTTTTACTGTGCACGTAAGTTTTTATCTTGCCTTGTTTTCATAGTGAGGGCTGATAAATGTTGCCATACAGATGTGAAAAACATCAGGTTTTTTTGTACCGACAGATAATTTTAGTCCAATGATCAGGGTAAGAGTGATTTTTATATATATTTTTGCACCTATCTGAATGCTTTGGGAAAATCCGCATGCTGCAGGATAGATACTATCGAGACAGCGAGGGCTGAGATCCCTGGCGACTTGCCTCAAAGGAGGCGGTTTCAGCGATGTATAGTAGCTGCTCCCTAATAAGTAGACATACGCTGAATCAGTCAGTTACGAATCCCAGGTCACAGATTTTTATTGCAGAGTTAGCAGATTATTATAGAAAGTGTGCTCCCTCACTGACAGTGAGCCGTCTTGAATATTGACATTTCTACTACGTGTGTTTCAGGTTGACGGCCAACGTAACAGGACAGGATTGTCTCCAGGACCTCTGGTGGGCCTCAATGTTTTCAACCAGCTCTTTGTAGGTGGATATAATGAGTACACCCCTGAACTACTGCCACTTGGCTCCAGGTTCCGTCATGGCTTTCAGGGTAAGACTGCTACGGCTTTATTAGAACGCAGCGTTGCTATCTGGAATAAGAGCACTGTGGCTTGGAGTTTCTCCCAGGATCTCTGTCTTTTTGTAAGCAGAGGGGAAGGTGTATAATGAAAAGGGAGTTACAGGCTCAGACTGTGTATGAGGCCGGAACAAAGCTTTGAGGTTGATTGTATCTGCGCCCTGTAATTGCTTTGCACCCAATACAGTGTGTTGTGTGTAAATCCATTCCTCTGCTGATAAGTCACTTGAACAAGGGTGCTATCCAAATAATCTTTGTCATCATCAACATCATTTATGCTTTCTCTCAGGTGACCTCATGTAGGAATGCTTTTTGCAGAGCATTCATATTGCCTGCTAATGTGCAGAGCTGTGACGCAAAATTGCCATGACCATAACGATGACAACAGCTATGAATATCATCACAACCATATTCAGCAGTCTCTGCACTACAGCAGTGAACCTTGTTATTATAAAATGTCATGGCAGATCCATTTGGGGTGAACAAAAGCTTTTTATTTTTAAGGACTTGAGCGATTTTTTGTGTTTGCCTATTCATCATCATCTGATTCATTTTTCTACTCTGCAAATAAGCCTTCAAAAATCAAATCAGCTGCGATAAAACATCAGTTTGCCCATGCGGTATTAGGCTATCACAGTTCCCTGTAATGGCAAGCACTACCGGAGACAGGCAACACTGGTGGAACCATAACCTTTCTACTCAGGATGTAATGAGAACTCATGAGAGCCTAATCAGATCTGTGTGACCTTCATCGAGCCCTAATCATGATGGCTGGCAGTGAACACACTGATAATGCACTTCACTCCCAGTTATCAAAAGATCCACACTCCCCTGTGGAAAGAAGGAAGAAGAGGCTGTGTGGGTAAAAAAAAAAAAAAATCAGTCATTTTAAGCTGTTGATCAAATATACAGAAATGGGGATGTTTATCGAGCCTGGCGTTTGAAAACTCTGATTTCATACCGCTTTGATGCTGAAATGTTTTTTATTAGATTTCCTAAAAGATTTTGAGCTTAATTACCTTTCATTCTTGGACTTGCAAAGATCAGGGACATTAGAAAATGTTGTTTTAAAATCATTTTCCGGTTTTGTAAATCAAATGTTTCCCGAAAAAAGAACTTTGCCGCACACACGGGAAGGCTCGCTCGACTTCAGACCTCAGCTTTCGAGGTTCTTTTACAAGAAGCGATGCGCGCACAGCTGAAACAAAAATAATTATCTCGCATAATCTTCCTTATGAATCTGCTTCGCTTTTTGATGGTCTGTGTTTGCGGCACCACAACCATCACTCGAGTCTGCCAAGCAGACAGCATCATGCCATGAATATTCATGAATGAGCATGACATTTCCCCTGCATCCTGTTTATGCCAGTGACTAATGCAGCAGAGAGAAGGGAGTCTGCATGTGCAGATGACTACGAGGGCTGTGTTCAGGCCTTATATTTATAGAAGGCCTTGTGCTTTGCAGGTGCAGGCCAAAACAAATATTGTCTTGATAAAACTGAATTATGAAACCAATAAGCAAATACGACGAGAGAGAGAGGCGTGATGGCGTGATTTCATGGTGGGAAAACATTGGACTCGAGTCCTTCCAACTCGGGCATCTTGGATGCGAACTAGACGAACTGCAATCTGAGAGTTAACATCTAATAAAGTTTTGTGGGTTTAAGTGTATGTCTCCCAGCGTGAAACCTTCACATGATGAAATAAACACCCATCAAAGAAACTCATTTCAAACCGTGCACACATTGTCAGACGTGTTTTCGTTTGTGTTTGGCAGATTTTAGTATGCATACCTTTTGATCTCCGTACAAAGACAGTAAAGCGTGTTGCGTTTCATCTTATAATTTCCTATTAGGGAAAGACCGGAGAAGGAAACTGAAGATGAAATGAAATGCACCTCTGACTTGTGCGCAGGTTATCTCACGATGCGTTTGTTCTTTTCAAAGGGTGCATTTTTGATGTGCACTTTCGCACAAGGAGAGACGGAAAGTTCCAAGCGCTGGGACAACCTGCGGGTCATCCAGCCTTTGGGCGCAGCGTGGGTCAGTGTGGCGTCACCCCTTGCGTTCACGTTAAGTGCAGGAACGGCGGGACGTGCGTGGATTCCGGCTCATCTGTGTAGTAAGTGCAAATTAAACTCTACGTGGGCTCATTTTCCAATTGTTTCTAATGAGTCTCCTCATGAATAACGCATGTAGGTGTTATTAATTAGCACAATACAGTAAACAACGCTGTGCTTTATGTATATTTCCATATGCATTGTGACTATGCTTTAGTAACAAACAGAAAACCGGTTTCGCTGTGTGAATGCTGCAGAAGGGGAAGACGGTGTTCACAAGCTTTAACACAGTGTTTGACTGTGCCCGTCTGCAGTTGCCAGTGCCCATTTGGATGGAAGGGAGCGCTCTGTTCCGAGACCGTGTCAGTGTGTGATGTCGAGCACAGCCCCCCTCCTTTGTGCGCCCATGGCTCCACCTGCATCCCTCTGCCGAATGGATATACCTGCCAGTGCCCCCTGGGAACAGCAGGAGTCTACTGTGAGAAAGGTTGCCTCACTGAAGCTGTGACCCTCACCTGCATCTGTTATATTTTTATTAAATTCATATTTTTAAATAAGGCCTTTGCTATTAAATTCTTTAACTGCTAAATTGTTTTTTTCTGTTCAGCTGTGACCATCAGTGATCCATTCTTCAGTGCTAACCTCTCCTCCTGGATGTCATTCCCACCTATGAGTATAAGACACAGGACTGATTTGCAAGTGCAGTTCCAGCCGTTATCACCTGATGGCATCCTCGTCTACATTGCGCAACATCTCAGTGCCAGAGCTGGTGAGGACAATTAATATTTAGGGAAGCTTTGCTTTTATTAACACTGTGTTAATTAATATGATTGCTGTAACATATTAGGCCATTTGCTCTTTTACCCCTCTATGCCCTGCCTCCACAGCACTCATTACACATACCAATTGCTATGTGTAGCTAGTAGTTCATGCCCAATAAAATTAGCATTCAAATTTAAATATGGTGAATATAATTTCAGTGTTAAGTATACTTATTACACATTCTTATTTGTTTTCCTTAAGCCTGACATTAAAAATGTAGAACACGGTGCTTTGGTCCTATTTCTTAAATTATAATGTCAAATCCTCTCGTTGTCGACTGTGTATATCAGTATTCTGCTGAGTGTCATATGATTGACAACAAAATTCAGGCCAACTTAGGTCAAAGTGAAACTTTTTATCTAAATATTGGAGTTATTAATCATGACATAAATGGTATTTTTAAATTCATCAATGAGTTTATTTATGGCAATCAATCCATGCTGCTCTGACAAGTTGGGAGAGAATAAAATAAATATGTCTTTAGTTCAACCACTTACAACCCACAGACATATTCACCTGTGAGAGGGCCTTGAAATATTGAGACACAAAGAGAATGCATCCTTTATTTTTTATATACAGTTAGGTCTATAGGTTTTTTCATCTAATTTCATCATTGTACAGCACCACAGGTGACTTTAAATCATTGACAATGTTATTGAAGTCTCTCTGCCTTCATTTTTGTCTGCAGTAACTGAAAAGCATGCTTTATTGGACTGAGATCAGGTGAAGAATATTCCATTTCTTTGGCTTCAGAAACTCTTTGGTTGCTTTTGCTGCGCGATTTGGCTCATTATCCATTTGTGAAGCAGATCAGTTTCCAGCATCTGACTGAATCTGAGCAGAGAGCGTAGCCTTGTGCACTCCAGAATTCATCCCGCTACTTCTATCAGCAGTCACGTCATTAATAAACACTAGTGACGCCCGCAGCCATACGTGCCCATGCCATCGTGTTTGACAGATAATGTGGTGTGCTTCAGATCATGAGGTGGGCCTTTTCCTCTCCATGGTTTTCTGTTGCCTATCATGTTGGTACAAGTTAATCTTGGTTTCATCTGCCCAAAGAATTTTTGGGGGGGCTGTGCAGGCTCTTGTAGATGTTTTCTGGCAAAGTCTTATCTGGCTTTCCAGTTCTGGCTTTCACTGGTTTGCACTTTGTTCTAAATTCTCTGCATTTCGATTCGTGAAGGCGTCTCTTGATTGCAGATCTTGATCATTTTAAGCCTGCTTTCTCAAGAGTGTTCTCGACTTGGTTCGATATTGTGAAGGTATTTTTCTCAACCATTCACTTTAGTGCATTTGCTCTTTTAGTAATATAGTAATAATACATCAAAATTTGATGAATTTGAGATTTGATTTGGCCACAAGCTTTTGCTGTTTCTCTGGTGGGTTTATTTCTCCTTCTCCTTCCATTAACATCTCTTGGGGTCTTCTGTTCAGTTCCAAAGAAAAGCCACCAAATAAAGTTTCAAAATCTTGAATCGACTCCAGATCTTTTATGTATTTGTCACAGAACAATAATTTTGTCCAATTACTTTTCAAAATAAAACTGAAATTCTGAAAATAGAGGGCACCTTTGAATTAAAGCTGAACCTTTGTATTTCAATTTAGAATACACTGCGGTGTAGAGAAAAAAATACTACAAAAATAAAATTTTAAAAAGTCACTGGTCAAAAAATTGTGGGCCTAACTGCATCTGTGTCTAATTTTTAGTTTTGAAAAAATCAATAATAATGCCCTTAGTTAAAAGACAGTACTGTGCACATCTAATATTAATACTAATCTTTACCACGGTAAAAGTAGAAGAAATTACTTTTTTCAAACAAGTTACTCATAAATTGTTTTTTCCACAGGAGACTTCTTCTGCCTCTCACTGGCATCTGGGTTTGTCCAGCTGCGATACAATCTTGGGGACGGCACCCACATCCTGCAGTCCTCTGAACAAGTGGACTTAAGCGGCAGGACCTGGCTCACGGTTAAGGCTGGCCGAACTGGTAACCGAGGCTTCCTCAGTCTGGATAACAAGGAAGTTAGAGAAAATGTGACTGAAGGCATGGCCACACTCGATGTTGCTACTGACGTCTTCGTCGGAGGCGTGTCGACTCTGAGCTTTGTCTCCACGGATGCAACTGAAGGGGATCCTGTGAGCTTCACTGGTGGCCTGCGAGAGATAACACTCAATGATCGAGAGTTTGAGTTAACAGAGAGGGGAGCTTTAAGTGGGGCCAACATAGGTGACTGGGATGGGACAGCCTGCGGGTACAAGGTGTGCCAGAATGGAGGTCACTGCAGGGCAACAAGTAGTGACTCGTTCACTTGTGTATGTCCACCATTATGGACCGGTTCTGTGTGTAACCAGTCTGTGAGCTGTGTAAACAACGTCTGCAAACATGGTTCCTTATGCGTGGCATCTAGTGTCACCTCGTATCACTGCATTTGCCCCTTAGGGTGGACCGGGAGGTACTGTGACAAGGAAATGTCCACAGGCACTCTGAAGTTTGTTGGAAACTCTTTTGTTAAATACTGGGACTCTAAATACAACACAAGAAACTTAAAATACACACAGGTTTCTTTCAGCTTTCTCACAGTCTCCAATGACAGTCTGATCATGTGGATGGGAAAGGCTGAACACGAAGATGATGACCACCTTGCAGTTGGACTTGAAGGGGGCTATCTTAAAATAACAGTCAATCTTGGAGAAAGACTTTCCTTCCCATTGGTTTTCAGAAATCTCACTCTCTGCTGTAACAAATGGCACAATGTCTCTATATCTCTAAATAGCACTGTTATTCAAGTGTTACTGAACAGCCAGGAGATCCTCTCTGAAAATGTAGATCCATTTGAGCGATATGTAGCCTTAAACTACGGGGGGCAGTTTTACTTTGGAGGGTTTGAACTGTACAGAAACATATCAGTTGTGACCTTGGGAATGTTTTCAAATGGCTTTGCGGGGAATCTTAGAAATGTCTGTTTGTTTGGAGATACCAAGCAAGGGCTGTTTCTTAAAAAAAGTGAAGGTTTTAATATCTTTGATGGAAACGAGTAAGTGAAACTGCAAGTTCTGGTCTTTACAACAGTAGGAAATGTACCTTTTAAGGTAGTTGATATTGTGTTTTCTAGTATTTAGTCATGTGAAAATCCAAGTGCACTTTTACGGTCTTCATGTTCTTCATACAGACCAAGGTGGAGATTTTTGGCTGTAATGCACAGTAGCACATTTGCTGAAAACCAAACAGCATATCAACACAGATGACTCCAACCGTCAAGCACAGTGGTGGAGGGGTGACGACTGGGACTTGGACATCTAATCAGAGTCGTTCATGAACTCCTCTGTACACTTAACTAAAGATTGTCCAAAATTGTGTCATGCAACAGGACAATGATCCCAAGTGCAGCAGCAAATCTACAACAGAATCAATCACCTCAACCTGACTGAAATGTTGTGGTGGAAACTTAAGAGCTGTGCAAAAACAAATACCCTCAAAACTCAAAGAGATGAAGGAATGCTGTAAAGGATGGGCCATAATTCTTTCATACTGATGTGAGATACTGATAGTCATACAGAGTAGTTATTTAAAGTTACTTAAAGACTGCCGCTAACGGTAGTCCTCCAAGTACTGAATCGTGGAGTGCACTTAGTTTTTCACAGGACTGCATATAGTCCTGTTTTTTAAAGCAATTGAATTGTACTACTTGTTTCTTCAACACTTTACATACCAGTTCTGAGTTGCACTTAAAATTCAGTTTGATGAAACATATACATTTAAAGTGTTAAAGGACAAATTAAACTCTGATTCCTTGGCTGACTTTTCTGATTTACATCACTTTCCAAACAAAAGGTAAAACTTAACATGACACCCATCTACCCATCTTGTTAATCCATTTTCTTTTGCTTAAGAGCTAACAAAAAGAAACATCGATGCACTAACCCCGCAAACTGCATGTCTTTGGACTGTGGGAGGAAGCCGAAGTACTCAGAGAGAACCCACTCACACAATGGGAGAACATGCAAACATGGGGGTTCCCCGTCAAGATGATGGATTCAAACCAAGGACCTTCTTGCTGCAAGGTCGCAATGCTAACATCTAGTTCCATCACATACAGACCACTTTGATTTTGAAGGGACCAGATGAGTGAATCTCTCCTTTCTGTCAGAGTAAAGATGTTTACCTACACATTAAACCCCTGAGATATCTTAATATAAAAAGTACAATTTCAACAGCACGTCTCACTTTTTCTATATGTTAACATGAAAATATGGAAACCATTCTGGTAGCTCAATGTTTTTGTTAATTCACAGAAAATATTAGTTTACCAAAATTTCTATAGATTGGTGAAAAAGAGGCACATTCCTATCATTTGTTTCTTTATTACTTCGTTCCTTTAACAAGAATGGCCACGGGGGAGGTCTTTATCAATAGGAAAAGCTGTAAAACTTAGTTATAAAAATACACTTTACTCAAAAACACATGCCCTCCTTCACTTTTCCCAATCATCCAGTGGGCCAGATCGGAGTCTTTGCTGGGCCGATTCTCTCCCCCCCCCAGGCCTCATTTTTAACACCTCTGACCTAGTTGGTTTTAATACATTTTTTAGACAAAGAATTTCTTTAAATAATTAATAAAAAAAAGGTTCAGCTTTATTACGAACTGTACAATAACACAGTGCAAAGGCACACTTCATCTCTAATGTATATTACAAGCCAACATTGTACATGCTTTCTCAATAGAAAGCAGGTTTATAAAATATTTAAGCAATTTAAAAGAAATGTTAAAAAAAACAAACTCAAGCTGCTGTTTTCAGTTAAATACCTTCTATTACATTCAGGCCAAATGAACTCAGCATAAATTATCCAAGTAGTCCACTTGTTTGTTGTTATGTTGCCTTGAGACCGAAACCAATCAGTACAGCAGCTCAATATGAACAACATATTTACAGTAAAAAGTTTAAAAGTTAAAAATGTTCCAATATTGACTTTTTTTTTTTTCTTGGTCTTAACTGAACTGATCCATAATTCCATTGAAATTATATTATTTTGGCTTGTACGCTGAGTAACATAAAACGTAACTTTAGTGAAAGACACGGCATACAGATGCAGACTGGTGCGTAAAACAACTCCACCAGCACCAACCAAAGTGGTTTGTACCAGCTGTGTGACCAACAACAACCGAACAGTCCTCCTGAGAGCCCCAAACGCTCTCTGAACAAAACTATGAGTAACTGTCTTTTGAACTTCTCCGTCCATTCTCGTAATCAGAGTCCCGTCTATGTCTGTGCCTGTCCTTGTGACGGCTGCTGTAGTCGTCGCTGTGATGCCTCTCTTTCCTCTTCTCAGCATAGCGGTCATCCGAATGTCCGTGGTGCCTGCCCCTCTCCTTGTACTTATCATCATAGCTGCGATCGTGCTTTTTCTCCCGCTCGTGGTGCCTGCTCTTTTTACCGTGATAGGAGTCCCTGTGGTAGCTGTGCCTTCCGTGGTCTTTGTCTTCTGTGTGTCGCGGCCTCTCCCACGGGTCACTGTATCGCTCCTCTAAACGCTTGTAGTCTTTGTCCACGGATGAGGGTTGGCCAGATGGTTCAGAGCAACTCTCGGGGTACTGTGACTGAGGTCCAGGGGGAGCCTGTGAAGTGCTGTCTTGAGCCCACTGCATGCTATGGTTCTGGTTCTGGATGTGAGGGGTGGGTACAGTATTAGAAGTAGGGGCAGATGGAGAATCATAGCTGCCAGATTCCTGAGGCTGTTGCTGCTGCAACGGGGACGGTCTTGTGCTGTTGTTTACTGGGAGAGCTGGTGCCATTGCTGGGTTATACTGGGACTGAGAGGCTCCTGTTTGACACTCTGCTGGAGTTCCTTGGACCGTAGGAGGATTCACTGTCTGAGTCAATACAGCACCAGCCTGCGCTACACCAGGCTCATTCTTTTTACAAGGAAACGACTGAACAGCTGTTTGACTTTGTTCTTCAGCTTTGTGCTTGGCCTGAGAGAGCTGTAAATATCCTTGGTGAAATGGGACGATTAGATCATTCCTAGTGCTGCTCAACACAGGAACAGGTTTAGGGCTGGAAGGATCTGGGAGGCTGGCTTTATCCTTCTGTGGCACCATTGTTTTATCTTCATTCACAGTGGAATATGCTGAAGATTTTTTCAATATTCCACTTAAAGGAGGCTTTGAGCTACTTGCGTGATCTGCAGCAGACTGGGATTTTGGCTGCAACAAAGAATTCCCTTCAGTTGTTTCTTTTTCACTTTCAGACAAAAGGCCAGTGTCGCCTTTGTTTGCCGACGTAGCACTGCTAGTTTCAGTCCCGCTTGGAGCTGCTGACAGGCCTGCCAGGAAGTCTTCAGTCGATACATCTGGAGGCTTATCTTTGAGTGAGACAGATGTACCCTGGCTCCCTACTGCAGCTTTCTTTTCCAGCGAGTTGGTAGCAGCTGATGTATCAGATGGGCTTGATAGCTCCGGTTCAGTTTTAGCAGGTTTAGCTTCTTTCTTCTTGATGACAAAGCGCTCTCGTGGGGCAGCAGCTGTTGGACTTTTTGAGCTCCCAACTGATGTCTCTGGTTTTGGAGCAGGCTGAGTCTTCAAGGCATCCTGTGCTGTACTTGAGGGTTTAAACCCAACATCAGGCAGAGGTGGTAATTCTCCACCCCAGCCTACTAGCACACCTGGAAGAAAGCGAAGGGGTTTCTGAGGCTCCTGATTGTTGGTCTCCTCTGATGCAGATGTTTCTTCAAAAGACTGTGCAATAGGCTCATCGACATCTTCAGTAGTGTTAAGTGGTTTTTCCTTCTCCTTTTGAAGTGCACTAGTCAAGGAAGAGAGAAAAAATTTCTCATCCTCCTCTTTTGCCCTGGTTTCTTTTGTGGAAATGGCCACAGGTTTTATTTCAGGAATAATCCTTGCAGATTCGTTCACATCCACAGTAAGAAAATCCCTTTTCGGTCTCTGGCGAATAATAAGTCCAAGGAGGAGGTTTCCACGGTTGTTTTCTAAACCTGAGAAATTAAAAGATTACGTTTGAACATTTAAAAAAAAAAAAAGATTTTTTTTAATTTAATGAGAGAAAAATAATTGTGTTCCGGTTACCTGGCCCATCAAAGGGAACAAGCTGATGTGGAACTTTTTCTGTGGCACCTAAAGGGATGAGGTACATGTCCTTCACTTGTTTCAAATTATTGGACACCACCCCAAAACGCCTACGACTGCTGAAGTAGGCATACAAAAGAGTATAAGAGATCTCATCTTCCTCTGTCTCAGGGGAGAAGCGAATCAGGCACACTTCCTTTAATAAAACAAAAAGCATGTGTCAGTAAAATCTGTAACTCTGTTAAAAATCAGAACTTTTAAAGAGTGGTATTCAGTTCGACTTACTCAATATCAGGAATAATTAAAGCCAATTTATTTCTGTCAAATCATAAGCAAATCTCGGAAAACAAGAGAAACTTACTTTTGTTCCAGTTGCCCGAATTTTCTCCAAGTAGTCCCACACCGTCTGAGGACTAATCCTCCCACCAACCTGTATGCTATCTGGAAGGTCCTATTGGAGAAAAAACATGTTTTTAAATGAATAAATAAAAAGAGCACACCTTATGGAGTGTTAGAGATACAAAGTAGTTGGCAGTATTTGATCACTCATAAATCTGTAGTTACGTGGGAGTAATGTTACAAATCTAGTTCTTCCAGCTGGACTGTGGTTTATATTTCCTGTGTCCTAATAAACTGTTCTACAACAACAAGTGTCAGCACATTTCTGCAATGTTTTGTTTTAGTTTTTTAGTACATAAATACTCATGTCTGACTGCCATTTTCTCCCTGTATCTGTGCTAAAAGCAATCTTTATCCCACTGCCATTCATCAGAACTGGCTCTTGCCTGGCTGTTGCTTAAACAACTGTGTCAAAGAATACTAATATTCAGGGTTCATACGCATTTTTCAGGGTCAAATTCAAGCACTTTTTAAGCACTTTCAAGGTCAGTTTTCAAGCTTTTTCAGCACATTACCAAAAAAAAAAAAGAATGCATGTTTCACTTAGCATCACCTCAGTAAGGCCATGTAAAAATTAAAACAAATTGAAACAGACTGACATGCAAAGATGCTCGGCAGCCCAGGCAGAGAAATTTTGCTTTTAGACTTTGCGACTCATTTTATTTTTCTATCTGATAAGAAAACTATTTGGTTAGATAGTTATTTGTGTTGAATGAAATACAGTTTCAAGCACTTTTAAACACCACATCTGAATATCGGGCACTTTTCAAACCTTGAAAAGACAATATTACAATTCAAGCATTCTCAAGGATTTCAAGCACCCATACGAACCGTGAATATTTGTATTTATTGTCTTTCATCTTCCTCAATTTGTCTCTTTTCTGAAACACTTTTCATTGTCAACCATAGTTTACAACAGCTGTTTAAAACCCAAGTACAGTCTGATGTGTCAACTTTACCTCTGTCAAGTTGTCCAAAACACCTGAGACGGGAAAAGCTTTTGTCACCAACTTTGCCACAGCGTGCATATGAATGAATCCTTGCCACAGACACTTCAGGTTGGAAAGGAAAGTAGCTTCTTCCTCTCTTCCAGCTGCATGATCAGACCTGTGACAATGAAGGAGAAATGAATTAAGCACTGAAAGAAAACATTATCCAGATCCAGACAAAATGTCTAAAACAACTGCTTCGTACCCTATCTGAGCATTTTGGAAGCTCTCCTCTAAGACAGTGAGGTGCAGGTCATCGTCGATTGCGGGCGGCGTGGTGCCCTTTGTCTCCTCTGTTTTGGTAGACTGCCTCCTAACCACTGTAGTTGCAACTTTAACCACTTTGGTTGGTGCCTCCTCAACAGGGGGTGCCATTCGACCTTCAGAAAATATAACACCAGAGATCAATGGTGACAATACTGAATGAGATGTTTTATTAAAGACACAGGTTAATCTCTAGTCTTTTTTTTGTTCTCATGTTATCATTTACCTGTGCAGATTTTACAGTGTAGGTCAAATAAGTGAGACTTGTGTTGGCTTGTAGTGTCTTTAGCTGTGTTAGCATTCTCTTCCTTCTTCTCTGGAGTTTTTGGAGGTTCTGCTGAGACTTCAGTCACTCTGGGAGGAGGTTCAAGCTGGAAAAAAATAGGAAATAAGTTTAAGCAAACACGTCACTAAGTCTGTTGCATGTAAACAGAAGCAATCTGTCGCTATATTCAGCTTAAATGGATTACATGGGAGGAGAATTGTAGGAGCTTTTTACATGAGGCACAAAGATATGAATGCAGCACATTTCACAAAGTAATCAGACAGATGAACAGAACTGATGATGGTATATGAAGCGATGTAACTAATGTAAGGATACACATCTCATCACATTTCACTTACTATGCATGTTAAGCATAAACAGCACAATGATACCCTCACCTCTACAGGCTCCGGTGCTTTTACTGGTTCTTGACTTTCAATTTCAATTTCCCCTTTGTGTGTGATCTTAGTAATCGGCCGTCTCTCTGCCTCCCTTTGCTCTTTTTCAATCATCTCAATAGTCTGTAAAGCAAAGAATTAATTTGTTTTTTTTTTTCTATTCTAAAATACAACCATCTTTAAAATTACACTGTTAAACTATTACCTTAATAATATTTACTCAGTTTAAATCGGACATCACAACTGTAAACTACTGTAATTTGTTTGGTAAATTTATGCAATACTACTGGGGGAAAAAAGACAAGCATTACTTACATGTCGGTTTTCTCTTTGTCGCCAAGCAGCCAGTTCTTTTGAGGCCAGTTCCTCGGGACTCATTCGAATTAAGTTAGCAGGAGAAATTTCACCTTTGAGAACCCTCTTACAAAGGATCTAAAAAGATCAATAAAGACAAAGCAAATGAAACTATTCTTATAGTAAAAGTGGAAACATTACATTTAGACCATGCCTGACATAAAATGATACTTACATTATTTTTAGTATCTTTAAGGTTAAACATTAAGCTTCTGTATTTGTTCTTGTACTTGTTGTCAGTGTCTTTATACAAGTGAAAAAGTTCTCGCTCTATCTTCTTTGCAAGTTCAGAAGCCCTTTCCACCGAGATGTTCAAATCAGAGTCCTTCAATCTGAAATGCAGAAAGTGCACATAGGCGATTATAAAGTGCCCTGATTTTAAAAAATGTAACATCCACACATCTTTCGAAAGTGTTGAAAAACTGACCTCTGTACGAGGATTTCTTTCAGAGAATCACGCACACTTCTCCTGATTGCCTCCAGAGACACGGGTTTCTTTGAAGCCAAGGATGGAGCCTTATGTTTTGACTCTTGTTTCACTGAGACACCTGTGAAGACAGAGTGACAAAATCCACTGAGTGAGTGGGGAAAAAAATCTGTCGTCATAAAGAAACATTTATTCCACACAGACTTTGCTTACAAAAACTAATCCCAAAAAAGGACATCCTGAAATCCTAACATTAACAAAAACTACGTACAATATGACACAGACATGTTTATACTTTATAATACACAATATCATTTTGTTAAATGTTACAAAATGGACTTATTTCCAAGATGGCATGTAGAGTATTTTCTCATACGAACAATTAAAAGTAAATACTTTTTAAAAGCCTGCTGTGAAAACTCAAACCAGAACGTGTAATTACATCTGACAACATCTGAGCAGATTACCATCCAAAGCACATTTCTAAAACACAAACAGAGTAAATTAAGAGCTGTCCAAAAACACTGCCTGACTGAAATCTGGCAGACTAACTTTGATCACATTTTAAAGAGAACGAGTAATACAACTCGTCCGCGTAAACGCAGCCGAGAACAAAATTATTAAATCACAGATTATAAACACAAATTTATGCAACTGTTATCTTCCATGCTGAGGGGGAGTGTGTCTGAAATTAAAAAAAAAAAAAAGACTGTTGTATTTTAGTATTAAAAGGCTCACTGACTTGTGCTGCATTATGTTCCTACTTTAGTAGCTGTATGTTTAATAGAGTAAACTGATAAGTAAATACCCTGATGTCAACTACAGAAGTAATGCTATTACTTAAGGTGATGCAATTTTAAGCTCTCTCATATATAAATGAGACCTCAAAGGACTGTACTAACTGTCATTAATATACTGCTCATGTGCTGTGAAGGTCCTAAGTTAATTTTGTTTACACACCCAGTGAATGCAGCCTGGCCTTGAACCCAATGTGATATTAAAACAGGACAAAGTTAATTATACATTCAAAGCTAATGAAAAATTACCTGTTTTATGAGTTGCTTCTCGGGCATCTGTGGACTGCCTTCTCTCTGCATCCTATTGTAAGAATTAAGTCCCCGTTACATTTATTTTATATATCATAAGGCTGAAAACATACATATGACAACAACAACAACACACTTTACATTATACCCCTTAGCTAAAGTAAAAAAAAAAAAAAAGTGAGCTTTTGGTGTGTAAAATCATACTAAAATATGGCGAGTGCACTGTGTTGATTACACACCCATGTGCACACCTCTTGTGCTGGCAAAGTTAAATCAAAGAGACAAACCATTGCATAATGGTAACAGTGGCTATGATTAGTATCAGTGGATAAATTAGCTGGGGAAAGATATAAATATTTGCTGTGTGTGAATAGTTTAAATCTATTAGATATAAATAAATATTTCTATTATGAGTTAGAGTTAACTGAGAGATACTGCTTACCTTTTTTACTGGTCTGACTCCCCCTGATGTGAGGGGTTGAGAGGACCCAGGACGAGGTTTAGGAGGCAGCTTCTGGTCGGGTGTCTCGCTCTTTGCTGGAGCTTCTGGTTTGGGTGCACTCGCTGGCTCAGGCCCCACCTTCTTGGTTTCTTCCTCGCAGCACTTCAAGCACACGTACATCTGGTCCTCCTCCTCCATTTCTCGCACTTTCGCCAGGTCAAGACCAACACAGTCACCATGGAACCAGTCATCACAGCGACCGCAACCTACCATAAACCTAAAAAAAACAACCAAAAAAACCGAAGTACGATTATTAGAGGCGTGTTTGCAGCTTAGCACTGGGACAGAAACAGAATGCGGACAGAGGCAGAAATTCTTTTACAGCTGATTAAACTTGATTTTATATTTAGGTTAAGGAGCAACACTTACATGTTATTGTGGTGCTTTTTGCAGAGGCCACAACAGTTGTTTCCATCCCACACAGTCTCACTATTAGCGACTTGCTCGTCCACAGCGTCCTTCTTCACAACGGGCGCATTATCTGGAATAAACAGCTGCGGCTCGTCCACAGAGATGCTTCTTGCATTTTTACTCTTTTGTCTCTGAAGAATCTTCTCTAGCTTTTTCATTTTGGACTTTTCCTGCCCTCCTTCTTCAGGTGTTTTTAAAGAATTTCCTAGATGACTGTGCGGGGGAGGAGTCTCACTTTTTGAGCTGTTTTGGGGCGTACTACGTTTGGCTGGTCCCTGCTGATCACCAACGCGGTTGCCAGATGATGGAATTTTCTTTCCCACAGAAGTAGGAGAACTTGGTAATTTTGGCTTCACTTTAGCATCTACTGCACCCTGTAGCTTTTGTACTTTAGTAGCATGCTCACTTTGAATGTTTTCTGCAGGCCTTTTCAAAGGTACAACATCTTGCTTTTCCTTTCCAGATTTAGTTTTGTGCAGCTCTCCTCTTGGCGTGATTTTGGATGGCATATTTTGGGTAACTTTATGCTCCTTAATTGTATTGCTTGTTTTATGTAAAACGAATTCCTTATTCTTTACTGATGTCGGTCCTTGTTTAGGCTTTGGCAGCATTTTAGACACATTCAGTTGTTTTTCATTACCGTCTGTCTTGTTACTAACAGTAGCTGTGTTGTTCTCGTTGCTCTGTGGCTGTTTAATAACATCATTTCCTTTACTGACTGGCTTTTGCTTCTCTGGAACACTCTGATTGTCAAGTTTTGCCTCTTTCGTGCCAGTATTTAACGTCCCGTTTGTCGTCTGTACATCATTTGGATTTACATATGGACCCAGCCCATGACTTGCATCATCAGCTGAGCTCTTCTGACTTACATCCATCTCTTCCACACTCTCTGCTGCGGGATTCTGTACACTGGCTGCTTCATCTGGCAAAACTGTGAAACCAACTTCCCCACCGTAAGAAAAACCATCGTCCGAGCATGCAGACTGGTTTGCATCGACACCCTGTGTGTACGAGGGTCCTGGTAGCAATTCAATCTTGAAACCTCCAATTGTGACTGTCAGTCGTCTCAATACAACAGTTGGATTCAGCCAGACCCCACCATCAATCTCATTAATGTTGACACGTCCTCCGAGAGTTAATTCTCTCTTTAGATCAGGACCTGTGACTCCTTTCTCAATAAGAAATGACTTGCATAGCCTGTTGGCTGGTTTTCTTGCCGGCCGCCCTCGGGTCATGGTATTGGTGGGTGTGTTAGGCTCCTGGTCACCACTGTGTTCTGTTTAAATAAACAAAAGCAAAACTTAAAAGCTGCTGATGTTCTTGGTGACTATTGGTGACTTGGTGACTCAGGGGAACAACTAAGCTGTAGTGCCTCTTCACCTCACTGTACAATACCTTGTGCAATACTTTTTTGTAAATAGTCAATGGTGCAATAGACCTCAATACTTGAAATGTGCAATTCACTTGTATTTTTATTTTTTATTCCTATTTATTCTATTTATCCCCTTCGTATATTTTATTTATATTTGTCTCTGTATTTATATATGTGTGTGTGTATATATATATATATATATATATATATAATATACTGTAACTGTAACTTCTGTCGGTGCTGTGCTTTTTGGAAATTGAATTTCCCAGAGGAACCCACCCGAGGGATTAATAAAGTTCTATCTTATCTTATCTTATCTTATTATGCTATCTTG
The DNA here is from genome assembly GCF_041146795.1 of Maylandia zebra. Lineage (NCBI taxonomy): Eukaryota > Metazoa > Chordata > Actinopteri > Cichliformes > Cichlidae > Maylandia > Maylandia zebra. Next base: position 20,504,681 of record NC_135179.1, on the reverse strand, counting down.
GCCAGGTCTCCCTTGAAAAAGAGGTTTTAATCTCAATGGGATTTTCCTGGTTAAATAAAGGTTAAACTAGTCGACTACTCTAAAAGACAGGGGGGAAAAAACATAGAAAACATTAACTGAGTGCACTTTAAATGGAAAAAGTTCTACATTAGCCAAATAAATACTTCCTGTGTATTTTAGAGGACCTTCCCCAGTGAAATGTGCAACATGTTCCAGTGTGAATAGTTTTGCAAACACACACAATATCAGATTATTTTGCAGAGCTAGGGTAACCTTAGCAGTACTAGCACCGGTATCCTTTATATATTTGGTTCTGTCTGTCCACATCTGGCTTAGGTTGGTATTCTACTTTTTATTCTAAAAAAAAAATTGACACACTGCTGCTCTTTTATTCCTTTTCTTTTTTTTCCACATTAGTTAGTACGGCTGTCATCTATTTGCTTTGCCCCTTGCTTATTTACAAAAAAAAAAAAAACAGAGAGAGAAGAAGAGAAAAACAGTCTGTTGGGACTGGAGCCCTGTGGTGTCGTAACACCTTTGAACCAGTAACTGCAACTGTACATTAATAAAAATACTAAATGTAACCAAATCGCAAGGGCAGCAATGTTTAAACATCTAGTTGTGTACATCCCTAAAAGTCTCACAGGGTGGAAAGAGAAAGAAAATAAACTTGCATCGACTTACCGTTCTCTAAACTGCGTGAACGTTTCTTCTGCCTGACATCAAGTTGCTTAACTTGTGCACTCTCTGAAACAGCTGGTTCACCAGGGAGGCCTGTGGGTGCCGAACCACTATCGAGACCTGCAAAAGCAAAAATAAATAAATGTAATGTCCTTAATAAATATACAATTTGAAAAAAATGTAAAAACTGCAGTCCAAATTCAATGGCAGTCTAACACTGCTACATTTACAATAATACTGAATCCTTTTATATTGTTTCTTTAAAAATTTTTTGTATTTTTCTCCATCATTACTGAAACAACACTACTTTAATTTACCTTCAGTTACCCTAACGCTGATATTTACGTGCTGACAAGCAAAGAAGCACGGTGAAAATGTTCCCTGCATATCTCAGTACAAGACGACCCTCTACAGTGTTTGTTTTTTGAAGCACCTGAAGAGTTAAAGTCTAACTGAGCAAAAATCAGCACAGATAAAATAGTCTGTAGGTGAAGAATCAGAGTTATACATTGAGTTACACGGTACATTAACAACTTAATATTTAAAACTTTCACCATCAACTTTTCAAGTAAAGTGTGGATGACTTTTTTTTTCCAGGCAGCCACACATGCATTTGTTAGTTAACTTTCACTCAAAGTTTGAATCTACACTGATTTATCTACATTTTGGCCACTTTTTTGTGCCTTCAAACATACTTGTGGAGCCAGCAATCTGAAAAGCAGGGTCTTCATTATCCAGCAGACTGAACTGAGTGCTTGCACATCCAAACATGGGATCTTTGTCACTGAGCATGTTCTTCAGTGAATCTTCCAGTCTGAGTCCTGTCCCAAACTCATTACTGGCTTCACACTCCAAATTCTGACCTATTACCAGGGAGTCATCCAACTGGTCACTGGGTATTAAATGGTTAAAGGTGTCCACAATATCCATGAATGCTGCTGCCTTCCTGCACCAAAAACAACACAGAAAAGATGCAGGAATAGCAGACAACTGATAAACTGTTAATATATGTTTCTCTGTTTGTTTTTCAAAGACAGCAACGTCTTATGTTTCTCCCTGCACCACAGAATGCATCCAATTATGGGGACAAGTGTAGTACAAACTAAGCAAACCCAACAAAAACACAAAATATTCCCTGATTTCGAGGGACAGCGAAAACTTTGTGACTGATAACAAACAAAAAACAAAGTTACGGTGCACTTTCTGAAGACTTTGCCATCAGTTCAGTGTATACATGTTGTATCTGATGAGCAAAGTGGTATATACCTTAAATCTCCACATATGGGAAGCCTCATCCAGCTACTCTGCAGTCCTAATACGTTAACCCAACGCTCCTTAGCCACTGCTATTTTTGTTTCTGTGCATTTTCAAAGACTTTTATCGGGTGAGTAATGTAAATACAAGAAAAGCATGTCTAAAACCACCGACTTGCAATAGTAAATGCTACTATTTTCACATCAAGCAACACCACGACTTCACAGCCTGGAGAAGGCCACAATCAGTGTGCAAACCAATAACGCTACATGAATGTTAGCAAACTAAAGCGCATCTCTGGACGCTTTTATTTAAGTTCAGCCAAAAATATCTTTCTGTCCACGAGAAGCACGGCGTTCCTGACGCCAGGTTTTGCCAATGAGTTGTTAGCTAGTTAACATGCTAACGTTTATGTCAGCTTATGACAATCGCGTATGTTAGCAAGCTAACGGTAACTTACGGAGGAAGTTACCACCCAAGCTAACTCACTTTTTGAAACCCATTCAGCCTTACAGGCAGCAAATTTGTATCAATAAACAGCCGCGCCCGAAAATTTCAAAAGCGCCAAACAAAATGTGCAAACATATGGTTAGACAGCTCGACGATAAATATGCACGACGGCGAGCTAGCTAGGCGGCTATAGCACAGGCCCTAGCTGCCAAGTTTGTTTGTAGCCTGAGTGCAGCTAGCGGACGTTACTTGATGACCCCCCACATGCATCTGTTCCAACGCTTGCAGCTCAAATATTTACAAGTAGTTATTTTTACATATACATATTTATAGCACTCCCACCTCTCTTGTCGCGATGCTGTTGCCAACTCATGTACGGTTACATACTAGCAAAGCAGCTCCCAGTAACTTCCTCCAACTCAGCCGTCATTCGCCCCGATGCTGCAAAGCCCCTGACAGGCAGCGCGGCGTTGTCACGTGGCTTGTGTTTACAGGTAGCTTAGCAGCCGATTGTACAGAGAGAGCACATCTGGATGGTTTGTTTTTGTTGTGTCTGCTTTGTCAGTGTCCGGATGGTTAATTTTCACTAAGAGCAAGCGGTTTGTTTTTATCAAACTGTCGACCATCGCACTTAGAGAACACGAGAAGCTGGACAGGCTCGAAGAAAACTTCGCTTTATAAAACTGGCAAAGTTACATATTTAACACAGCCTGGTATTGAAAACAGTCGGTTACTTAGTAAAGTAGATTTGCCATTCTTTTCTGAGTGCATGTCCTGTAATAGAAACATTTTTATATAAGAAAAAGGCAAGCAAAAGCTCCTTAAAGTTTAAGTTTAACTCTTCGAGGGCTCATACCATTCATGATGTTTGAGTTCATTTGAGTTAAAATATATAAAATCATGATCATCAAGGATTGTTATTTCTTAAGTCGTTTGCATATCTCTCATACTTCCATGTTTCAGATCATCAAATATATTTAAATGTTAGACAAAGAACGTAAGTAAACACAAGAAGAATTTTTAAATGGCAATTTCATATATTAAGGGGAAAAAAGCTATCCAAACCTACTTGACCCTATGTGAAAAAGTAATTGCACCTCTTTGGAAATCATGAATTAAACGTGAACCACATTTTTTGGAAAGCTGCGTTCAATGTTTTCTAGACACACCTGGGGTTGATTTCTGCCAGACCCGGGTATTAAGAAATCACTTTACTAGAACCTGCCTGACAAAGTAAAGTAGACTAAAAGATAAAACAAACAAAAAAAAACAAAAAAAAAACAGCATATCATGCCACGGTCTAAAGAAACACAAGAGCAGCTGAGAGACAAATGTCACTGATATCTATCAGTGCGAAAAGGGTTACAGAGTCATATCTAAGACTATGGGAATTCAGCGAACATGTCTTCATGAGTAAATGACAAGAAAGATACTTTGCAAAAATGACATCGATGCAGTTCCAAGGTGAAAACCACTGCTGACCAAAGAGAGTGCAAAGGCTTGTGTCTTATTTGCCAAAAACATCTTGATGATCCTTTGGTTAGAGAAAATAAATGAAGCTTTCTCCTTTGCTCAGCAGATTTGAATCTTGTAGTAAATAACTTCTTCAGATTGGCAGTTAATGTTGCATTTATTTCTTTGAACATAATGAATGACATTTTTGAGTCAACCTTATCGTGAAGTTTTACTAACTGAGATTTCAGAAAACAATTTGCTGGTGTAATCTCTTGAACCCATCTTGTGTGTTATCCAAATATCTCTTTTCTATAGTGTTGGGTTTGAAACTGATGTCATATAATTTACACCCCAGACCAGCACAATAACCGAGATATGAAGATTAAAAAAGAATACAAAAATGTAAGAGTCTTGCAGTCCAGTTGTTTCAAAATATTAAGTAAGGTCAACAATGTTGTTTAAATGATGAACGAGATGCTCATGAATGATACAGTCTGCTTTAATAGGGATGCTTAATTAAATTAATTAAATAAAAGGATGGATGTGTTTCAGTTATTTAAGATTCAAGAGCTCAACATTAAAAGAAATAACACATTTGCACATACTATATATATCCTTTATTGCATTCATCCATTAGTCATCACTCAGTGCAACTCTACCTACCACAATAGGATCTAACATTACTTCAATATAGTTTTTCAAACAGTGTAACTTTGAAGTAATTTTTCATTACAAAATTTAGGAAAAACGTTTAAGAAGTCAGACATCCTTTACTTGGAAATGTGATCCAGGATTCAAAGATTAAAGAGCAAAGATTTTCTTATCAAAAAAAAAAAAAAACAAATGAATGCACTGAGTCATGCATTTCTATGTTTAACACTTACTAAACTTCAATCTCTAAAAAATTTTTTTTTACCACATTTTCACAGTATATGTATATAATGCTTATTTTAATATTCAACCTTTAAAATAAAATAAATGCATTTTATTTATATTGAAGCAAATGTGTTTAATAAAAGTTAGAAAAAGTGAGTTAAAAATTATAAAATTTAATTATATAAGAAAAATTATAACGCAGTCTCACATTGCACAGTGATTAATAAGAAGAAATAAGTGTTATTTTTTTATTGCTTTTATTGGGGCAACTGCTCTTTTAATCTCTCATGCGGGTCTAATCCATACCACAGTACATCCTGTTCCACAGCAGCCCAAGCCATTCGCTCAGTGGTAAATGTGGCAGCCCAGTGGCCTGAAGGAGAAACAACAATTGCACCTCCGGCTCCTTTGACACGGTCTCCCATGTGCTGCAGAGACATCTGCGAAGCCTCTGTTACTGATTTACCTGTAAAGTGGAGAAGAAATAGGAACACAGGCGGCTAATGAAAAATGGAAAATTAACTTCAGCTTGTGTTATTTCACAGCACATTCTCCTTTAATAATTGCTTCTAAGATCTTCTTAATCTGCTCAGAAACACAATTTACTAAATAACTGTGAGAGGCAATATTGCAAAACTGGAATTACTCACATGAGTTGCATGAGTTGCACTGTTCAGGATAATGGACTAAAACATGAAGAACTGATAAATTCCCATAAACAAAGTGTTTGCGTTTGTGATACTTTACCTTGTTCAATTTTTGAAAGAATGAGTCTGGCCAGTGTGACTTTAAGAATAGATTCTCCATGGCCGGTACAGGATACTGCACCACTCAAGTTGTCTGCATATCCTCCACAGCCTTATTTACATGAGACAACGTGAACAACAGAAGCAAACATTAAAACACCTTTTTGCAGATTGCAGTGAATATGCTAAAGTAACCTGTAGTAAAGTGAAGAGTATGATTAAATGAAATGTTTGGACAATGTAAGGTCTTTGGTTTGACTTTATCATTTTACTGTCAGTGTTAAAACAGCAGTTTTAGAAGTCATACCAATGACTGGGGAGTCTCCTACTCTTCCAACCATTTTATTCCTAATCCCTCCCGTTGATGTTGCACATGCGACATTACCAGCAGAGTCGAGAGCTACCGCCCCAACGGTATCATGAGCCCTGGGATGAAGAAATGTTACATTATTCAAAAAAATCAGCTGCAAAAGAAAATGCAAATTAGATCTGAAATGTTTTCAGACATAGCATCACAAGGAGGAAGCTCATTTGATTCATTAAAACACACAGTGCTTAGACAACTGATCAATGTAAGGTTGATGCCAAAACTGGCCCAAATTTCAAAATGTGACCTTTATTTGCCTAATAAATATCAATATCATTTTTAGTTTTTGGAAATTCATAAACCTAGGTCTAGGCTGCTGGGGGTTTCCTATTGGTGTTTCTTCTTCATTCACCTTGTTTACTCTCTGTGTCTTTATGTGCCATTCTGCATTCAATTATTAATAACTAATAATAACCGATGATTAAATGCTCTTTTCTACAATATGTCTTCTGTTCTGTCTCTCTCCCCTCACCCACCGGCTGTCGCAGCAGATGGTTGCCTCTCATGTCTGGTTCTCCAGGAGGTTTCTTCCTTTTAAAAGGGAGTTTTTACTTCCCACTGTCACCAAATGCTTGCTTGGTTTTTTGATTATTTGGGTTTTCTCTACCTTACAATATAAAGCACCTAGAGGCAACTGCAGTTGTGATTTGGCGCTATATAAATCCAATACAACTGAATTGAAATTGATCCCGCAGATGCATACCATTGAGTGTTGAAATCTTCTATTACTCCAGTCATGTAATTCTTGTGCTTCTCCCATTCTCTCCTCTCATACTCAGTCACCAGTGTTTCAGTGGGGACTGTGCTTATACCAATGCTTTCTGCAAACAAGTTTGCACCTTGGCTTGTCAACATTACATGGGATGTCTGAGGAAGAAAATAGGTAAGACAAAGTTGAAACATTAAATAAATCTCACAGCACTGAACATAATGTAGCAAACATAACATTGCTATAAGGTACCACTAGAGACAAAAGCAGCTTCATGTATCAAACTGCGATTCCACAGAAATGCCCTAAAAATGACCTTAAAGTTATAATCATAAAAGCAACAGGCAGGATACTGGCCATGCACACAAGGAATATCTCCCTCTGCCCAGAAAGTTATCCAGATGCCAGCTTGAATTATAGTAAGACACCCTCAATAACCAAGTTTACCAATAAGACTGTGTTTTCTTTGCAAGACCTGAAAAGAACTTAGAAAATTACTTTGGGGGACTTCATAATTTGTTTTCAGAATGGACAATTCAGGGACAAAAGTGTTATTTCCAGAACTATATAATAGGCTTTCTATTACTCTGTCCTGAGCCTGAGGGATTGCCTCTCCACTCTTTGGAGAAATCACCTGTGCCTCTACCATACATCTATATATTCATATGTATACCAGCAGTGAAAACACTGCATTTGCTTTACTGAAGAAATGTCAAAATGGTACTAGAATGTGGTCAATATAAATTATTTAATCCTGTAATGTCCTAAACTAAATGTTTTTATGAGATTTACTGTAAGATGCAAATATTTATTTGCTTTTCATTTACTGTGTCATTAAAAACACATTGCCATGATTTCTTTAGGTTATATGAAAGAGTTACTTTTGTACTTTTATATTTCTTGAGTCTTATGAGGTAGTGCAGACCAAGTGGCAAGGAAGGTGATAAGTAGATAGCATCAGCATACCGGTCAAGTTTCTTTTAAGTGTACTTTATTTCTGGCATCTCCGTTATACCATTTTAAAACTCTGGTAGGTAAAACTCTCACTTGCTTTAAACAGGAATTTAAACACACCTGAACCTCATTAGTCTCTACCATTGCAATATAGACCAAACAATACTATTCCAAACAAAAAAACAGGAATAAGATTATGAATCCGATTGAGAAACTCATTTTTCATTTTACACAGTTAAGTGGTTTGAAAAGTTAAACACTGCATACAATACAAATCAAAAGGTTACTTTAAAGAAAATAAACAATACTATGCAAAATGAAAAACCCTTAATTTGGTTTCACCCAGTGACGCGCTCAATGACATCATGACCCTATATAAACAGGAAGTACTGAGGCGGCCCCTCCCACACACCTGTTTTAGATATAGGACCTGAACCTAAACATGGTAAACAACATAAGCAAACACAATTTACTAGAAATTTACCTGTGAACAGAAGAACATTCAAATGACCTGATGGTTAGTAGTATTTGCTTTAGAAACATTTCCATGGATGTAATAGATGTAACTAATGCTACCACAAACAAACCCAGGATACTATGTAAAGCAAAGTTACACCAGCAATGTCTAAACTAAAGCATTATGTAAAATAAGGGATAAATTATCAATATGGTTAAAGGACAAGTGGTAAATGAGTTCATGGCTAACCACTTTGTCTAACAACAGAATTAGTGTTGCATAAGCTATTATTGAAATTGTGTCACTGTGGTTACCTAAATGTAGCACACTGTCTGAAGTACTCACTTACATTTTTAAATATGAATTATAGAACTCAGTTCTTCTAATTCTTATTTTTTATAAAGTTTGCATAATGATTACTTCCTGTTTTTTAGTCATGATCAAAGAAAAATGTGGCTTCTGCTTAAGAGAAATCACCCTGTTATTAGGAAAATCTTGAAAAGTTAATCTCTTTAAACAAAGGATTTGGAAGTGTAGTCTAGAACTGCTTTAACCACACCCATTAAAACAGGACTGACAGAGCTGTCTTTTCTCTCCTGACCCCATCACTCTTTGCTGTTTTTACCAGTTTAAATTTAATTAGATTTTATATCAAGTAAAATTGTTGAAGAAATGAAAGTCAAATTTTGGAGTCTAAAGCCCATTGTAGTTAAGAGCAGAGTGTTGTTAAAATCAGTGACCTGGATATCTCCGTTTGACTGACAAGCCGTCTCAATGTGCCCAATCACTGGAAAGACTTCAGAGTGTCTTAAATAACTGTTGCAGTCTGAAGCCTTCAGACATCTCATGGACAAGGTGATATAACTGATTGCTCCCTCAGGGACTGCTCTCTATACTGAACAACCTCTAAATTCAGAGAGGTGGTTCAGAATGATACAAGAAACCAACAGGCATAGAAACCTGCCTTCAGATCAAAGCTGACATTGTTGGTACTATGAAGACAGTCTGCTCTGACAATAGTTTGAATGATAAAAGCTTCAGTTAGTTTGAATCAGATTGCTATTCAAAGTTCATCGGCTCATCAGTCTTAACATCTTCATTGAATTAATTCCTGTCCCTGAGTTTTAAAAGAATATATATTCTATATACATATAATACAAAGGGTATTCTGCACTAAAGTAGTGATACTAAGTTAAAATAATTCCGTTTAGCCAAAGTACTTCTATGAGCAAATCCTGCCTTCAAAAGTTTGGTGACTAAAGTAAAGATGAAGTTTAAAAAGAGCTTTGAAACCTCTACAGCATGGATCAGTGCAACATGCCTGGCTAAAATGTTTCTTCTTCCTGCAGTTGATTGGTTCTTTGGGGACGGGGTAAGACAACCACCATCTTTGTTTCAACCTCACCGATTGTCTTTTCTGTATTCTACATTTTCATATATTTCTTTTTCATGATTATTGAACAGATGGACACAGTTATGTATAAAATTTGTCAAAAGGTTCAGGATCCCCAATGCCTCATACACTTAAGAATGCCAAAATAAGGGACTTAAAGGGATAAAGTGCAGAGTTCAGATGAAGCACGTATGATTGTGCTAATGGTATTTTTGTAAATGCAGTATTACAGTTACAGATGTAATAACATGGGGTAAAGTAATCATTCAGTGATGATTGTAAATGAGAGAAGCTCAACAACGTTATGAACTGGAAGTCAGAGGGTGAACATGCAGTAACGGTTAAAAATATGCAGCAAGTACGGCACAACAAGAGGCGTGTGCAAACGAGAGTGATCTCAGCAGGAGTGTGTGTGGTGGTGTGGGGGGGAGTAGAGTTTGTAAGAGTAAGAAAAGTGATGTTTCAGTAATGACAGAAGGTTATTCCTCTGGAGCAGACAGATCATGTTGAAGAAAGGATTATACCTAAGGCACTCACAGGTGGATTATAAAATGAGGAGTATCAAAAGATTAACCAAGCCAAACAACTACATTCTGAAAATTGGATTTATAATAATTCACTGCTCTCTTTGCTGTGGTGAATTAAAGACTTCAGGGGTCTTAGGGGAATTTGGACAAAGTCACTACTTTTTCATCTGATCTACATCATTCATGGCTGGGGAAGGACTTCTGTTGTGGCCAGGCAACAATCCTCTCTTCTTTTTCTCACAAAGTCAGTAATAGATACACAGCCTGAGCTCTAATGACTAGTCTAAGTGATTTATAAAGTGATTTGTGCGAAGCTGCATGCTTTACCCCCGTCCAAAGTAAATATTCAACTTGCAGTTAAAAATTAAATTGTGGATGTTTAATGATTACATATTTTGATGTTTCTAACAAGGTGTTCTAGCACATAAAAGAAAACAGATCCTTGTTACCTATTTTCCTGGAAAAAAATGTAGCAATTTGCCAAGTGCACAGATCCTTATGGGAAGAGATGCTATTAACAAGTATAATTGATGAATAGGGTTACTTAAGTGCGTTATTAGAAAAAAAAAAAAAGGTAGGCAGTTAGAGCTGGCCGTTTCTCCTGGCCAAGTTTCTGGCAATTCCTTTTAAAGCAAATGGAGAACTGTACCACACCACCTGTTCACAAGTAGCTGGGATCTAACACATTATAGTATTGATAAAAAAAATCAAAATCTTTAATCAGATTAGTACACCAGTAATCAAATATATTTTTAAAAAGATAGAAACTAAGAAATTTAGACCTTCTCCATCACTGCCCGTGCCAGTGAAACAGGGTTGGCAATGTTCTTTACTGAGGACACCGCACCAGTGGCAAGTGTCCTTCCATCCATGATAATGGCATCCAGCTCCACTTCTCCATCTTTATTTAGTACTGCTCCGTGCCCTACAGAGAAAAACAAGTTAGAGATGAGATAAAAACTATGTTTCCATGTGTTCACTTAAATTATGCCAGCTCCACCCTTACAAATATGCAGGGTAATGGCAAAGCAATACAGACACTGCAGCACCATACTACTGACTGATGTCTAGTTTGTCTGACTTTCAATGGCACAAATGATTGTAAAAGTTCTTGGGATATTCATACTTTCTATCATACCCGTATCATTATGTTGACTTCCAACTCCATATTTTTACTCATAGATTTTTTTTTTTAATTGATTCAGTGTGCAACTGACTCTGGGCTGTGTAGTAAAAGACGGCACTTTATATGTTTGACAACTTGTCAGGGTAAAGAAAGCAACAGACGATGTTAATAGACAGATATTAAGGTTTAGCCAGAGATCATCTCTCATATTCTTAAAGGAGTCCTGGTGGATATTCTCATCATGACCAGTAGATGGAGACATTGTTCTGCAGTTGAAGCCAGCTTAAACAATAAAGGAAAATGGGCATTCTCATTTGGCTGCTCTATGGACATGTAAAAGGAACTGGGGTTTTAGGCTTTACTTATTTATTTGAGTAAAGGTGAGGGTGCTACAAATGCCGTATACAAAGATGAAGCCCCCATTTAATAACTTGCATATTTTCAAATGGAACTACTTGGCATAAATGTGTCCCAATCTAATAAAAACTGTCTGTACCTGCGTCAAACACAGTGTTATCTTCCAAAGCCCTCACAGCCACTTCAACAGCATCCACTGCACTTCCTCCTCGTTTCAGCACTGAAAATCCTTCGCGTGCTGCAGTTTTTACTCCATCAACAGAGGCCTTGGCCAGTTCATCCGGTATGGCCCATGCCCCACCATGCACAACCAAGACTGCTGACATCTTTGCTTTCCTGCATGGAATAGACAAAGTAGTTTATTAACAGGTTTCAGCCCAGAGAATAATTCACTTTTTCTTTGAACATTAGGAAAAGCACCAAGTGATCATTGGTATCTTCTTTTTGCCTTGATCCAGACACACTTCTCAAACTTTTACATACAAAGAAATGTTTTTCGTTTAATAAACGGAAACTGCTAAACTAATTATTTGCTCTGCACTCCACTGGTAATGTATTTGCACCACATGAATTTGCACCTTGGAACAACTGATACAACTTCTATCAAAGATCATATCATCAAGACTGAACTTTGAGATGTGGTCATTGTAGCCCGTGTTGCCAGTTTTTGGCTATTGCCTGGCTATTAGAAGACCAATTCAATTAGAACAGCTGTTAATAATAAGTTATCTTAAATGTATTATGGCTTTAGCAGCTTTGAATTACGAGCTACAATCAAGTACTAAACTATAATAATTGATCTTCTCATAATTTATTATGGTTCAATTTTTATGTGCACATAAACATTTTTCTCCTATTACCTGGATGCACTTGAACTGTGTTTAATGTATTGTAATCTACTCACAGTCGCTGACGTGATATTGATAGTTATTCATTTCATTCGGACCAACCACAATATTGAGACATTGCATTTTGTCCTACCTTTTCCGAGCCTCAGAATTTCCGGAAGGATAAACACTTCGCCATAGACACGTGACTTCAAGAGACTACCGTTCGCGGTTTAACCAGCGCGTGCTGCACACTGACGTCAAGTTTGACACTATGGCCACAACCGAGGAAAGACTTCCTACAAGTTTTCAAAATTAAATCCTCACGCCACTAAGCAAACTAAGAAGCACAATGTTAAAGGCTCATCTTGTATGGCGTTATTTTTGTGCCACTATTCTGAGCGCACGTAAAGTGGCACAAAAATAACGCCATATACGGACAGCTATGCTCCTTTTCGCTGATTCTGGACATTGTTTTCACTTCATCACTTAAATCACTTTAAGCATATTTGCACTGCACAAGACATAATGTGGATTGCACAACACTGGTCACTATATTCTTCATTTCCAGTTAATACTTGTACAGCTGCTGTTATTGTGTATATATTTATTTATTTATATTTCTTCATACATTCTTATATAGTTCTATACTGTGTATTGTGTATTTTGTTGTACAGTTATTTTATTTTCAACTTTAATTTATATATTTTATCTTATTCTTTCCCAGTTAAATTTACCCTTCATTCTAATTTGTATTGTACAGTTATTTCATTTTTAACCTTAATTTATATTTTATTCCTTCCTAGTTAAATTTACCCTTTTAAATTTTTCATATTTATTTCCTATCTTATTCATAGCCTTTTCCTTTTTTTTTCTTTAGGTCACGAGCAGTTGTCTAAGCATTTCACTGCATAACGTACTGTGTATGACTGTGTACGTGACAAATAAAATTTGAATTTGAATTTGAATTTTGAAGTACTTGGGTATTGTAATGTAGTTTTATTGTGAAAACGTCTGAATTTTTGGAGTCGTGTTCTTGGCTCGATAAAGGCGGAGCTAAAAAAGGGCAAAAAGAGGACAGAGTTTAACAAATGGTCAAGCAGTTGGACTATATAACGTGGACACATGGGCTAGTTTTCACCAGCTGCAGGTTATATCATAGGCTATTGAATTCTTAAACGTATATATTATGTAGGGTGCATGCTTTAAAGTTCCTTAAAACATTTTTTAAAATGTAAGTACCCAGAAAAGGATCTGCAAACGACACAACTGCTGAAAAGAAAGCAGAAAAATTAGAATAAAGTTACTCTTATATTACTCATTTTTACAGAGAATCAGCAACAAACTTTAAAATACAAACTTTTATAAAAGGAAAATATAGCTCCGTGAAAATGTGAAAACAGATTAAAGCGAACAAAAGGAGATAAACAACTTCTTCTAAACTAATTTGATGTTACCCAGAGGTGTTCTGGTGTTAAATGCCTTACATTAAAGCGTTGCCATAATGTAAATTTTTAACGATAGTGTTACCAGTCCGTCAGTAAAATGTATAACGTTGCACTTTGACCAGTAGAGGGCTGCAAGAGTCCATCAAATGCATAGACCGCATATAAAGAAACATACATACTAGTTATGACCAAACCAAGAGGAAACGTTGATATTAAAATTGTAGTGTCAGTTATACTTTGATAAAAGTATTTTCTTAAAGAAGTTAAAAGAAGTTTAAATTTTACTCACACACAGAAAGCTAAACTTTCTAATTTTAAGTTCTGACCCTAGTAGTTCTGTTGATAGACTGTAAATAAAAGATGGATGTTGCCACCGTGACATCATAAACAGTATAAAACATGGACATGATTTAAGGGTCATAAATATGAACCCACTGGAGAAGTGTCTTGAACCTGCAATCTATCCGTAGCCCACCAGATGGTGATAGCTGTTGTTTGCAAAAAAGACTTTGGGTCATGTTGAGGTTTCTCATGTAAAGTCACGTGCACATTGCTCAATAATTGTTTGCCATATTGGGCATGATATAACCACCGGTTGGTAGAAAAAGGTGCAACTTTTACTTTGTAGCAAATGATCTACATTTCTGATTCGCTTCACACTTTTCACTGTTTCACTACAGCCTGGAGAGCAGCTGGGAAGTGTTCATAGAGAAAACCATCTCTTTGATTATTTTTAAAAATAAAAAGTTGAAGTGAGAAGAAATATAACAGTTTTTTTATGCAGTAAAATTTGGAATGTTAAGATTGGAGTTTTTGGAAATTGATTTGCTTTTGCCTCTCCACTAGTTTCAGTCTTGTGTTGTCTTAATTTTGGATTATTTTCCATCTCGTTGAGATGATGAAAGCAGACATTTTTCTATAAAAATATTTAGAAATGTATTAAAAACTATAGTTTTAATAAGCTGTCTATGTTTTTTTTTTTTGCTATTGTTTTCATCTGTTGGTGTGTGTGGTGTGTGTCTATTCCGATGTGCGTGCATTAGTTTATATCTACAAACATACTATAGACTTACAAGACTCAAACACATTAACCGTCATAACCCTCATTACCATTAATAGTCACAGCAACAGCAGCATGATTTGCATTAACGCTGTCATAAATCATTTTATTGAATGGAATTAAATCAGTGAAGGTCCAGCGAGCATGAAATGCAAAGACAGTACTGGCCAACGTGGGCATAGCTGCTTGTTTTAGGCTTTCAAAAAGAAAAATAAAGCTGTGTCTGATTTCATAGAGAGAACTTAATGAAAAATAAATGGAAAGAGGATGTAAGTGTGAAGTTTTAATCAATACTAACTCCTTTAAGGCTTGTTTGGCATTGCAGAAATAAGCAGATTAATGAAATAGTTCTGTCAGACAAACCCGCTTGGGTATTCTGGCCTCTAAAACAGTCTTTTAAATCACCTTAAAAAGCCATAAAAAAAGTCATACTCTGTAATCTTCAATGCCAATACACAATTTAAATGAAAGAAACCATTGGCTCAGTTTTATGGGTATTTCCAGCCATTAATGTACCACAGAGCACCCCAAAACAACAGCACTAGATTTCCGAGACAAATGTTCTGGTTTCTCAGAAAATATTAAATTCTACCAAAACTGAGAAGAATCCTAAATACTATGAACATAATTGACTCATATTCACAAAGCATTGCTGTTTGCAGCCGCGAGGAGCCTTTATGATTCTGATCAGTGCGGGGAGAAACAACTCTAAAGGTCAAGTGGAGCCAGAATTGGTCGTTCACCAGCCTCATCTGCTCAAATCTAATTTGTGAGTTAGTAAAGCAGCCTGCATGCTGTGCCGAAGATGACTTTTGGATTCAAGTCAATATCATGGCTTGGGGACAAGAGAGCCATTTGAAGAGACATAAACATTCATGCTTACAGTGCAGACACCACTAACGCTGGCTCTTGATGAGTAAGTGAAGAATTCACTTTATTATTAAATATCTATTTATATTAAAGCTTCTTTAAGCCAAGTCTGCCACTAACTATGCAAGCAGCTAAAGCTCTACTAGAGTTGACCTTCTTCAGCCATAAGAGGGGATCCACCTCAAAGGATGTAAGGAAAAGATCTGACCAGCATTGCAAATTATGCATCTCTGGGGGGTTTTGTTGTTGTTGTTGTTTTTGCTGACATAAGTTCATTAAGTAACATGGAAAAACTAATGAATGGATTATTTAGCATGCATACCTTGAAATATATGTTTTCACTCTGTGACAATACAGCCAGACTTCCTTCACAGCATCAATGTAAAACTTATTTTGTATCATTTACCAGGTATCAAGGTTTAAATGTGCAAGTTTAATTGCACATTTAAACCTTGAGACATTTTGATATAAGAAAAATAATGTTCAGTTTCAAAAGTACATCTTGGTTTTTCTACATGGTAAAGAAATGCTGCTGGGAAATCTGTCAGTATGACTTAAAGATGTAAACAGAAAAAAATTAATCCATGTGCACAATGGATACTGTGGAATGGATACACAATAAATCAAACCCCCCTCCCCTCCGTGAAATTTCTGTGGTAGACAGTACAAAACACAAAAATAGCATCAATAGCCATGTGTCTATGCCTTTGTCGACAGTTTCCAAAGCTGTCCAGTGGGACAGGATTAGAGTCTTTGCCAGACTGATTTGGGTCCCTAAGCCTTATGTTTGACACCCCTGCTTTAGCATGTGGAATAGAGTTAATGAAGTTGATCATGTGATGTGGAGTCTGAAGAACAGTATGCTGTAAGCTAGTTTTTGGTTATCTAAGACAAATTCAATATGTACAAACAAATCAGACAGCAGCCAGTGTTTAGCACCATGAATAGTTGTGTTGTCCCTCATAGGTGAATGCCTGCGGGCTACTTTGTACTGACTTTGTAGTTACTTTGAAACTCACGAGCTGCATAAAAAAACCCCATTTAATTAAGCGACATTTATATGGTACAGTCTGTTAGCGCAACAAAACTTTACTAGCATGCTTTATTTGTTCTCCGCGGAGTACTATATCCAATATTATTAAAGTTTCCAGCTTCAGAGACCGTTGTCAACAGCAACCAAATGCAACCCCATCCTTTTTAAAGCAATTCCCTTAAAGAACACTGAGCATTTCCTTTACGCTCAGTGGGGACCTTTCTTGGTGTTTCAGCAGCGCCAGTCCCAGAATATGGCCAATAATGTTGCTGAGGGGCGGGGAGCAGCGCGGTCTGCAGACCCACTGAGTCTGGCGGGGTGCCGAGGAGAGGCAGCAGGCAGCGGTAGCAGAGATGGGCTCACACCTTTGAATCACAAATCAGCACCCCCACCCCTACCCCAGTCAAGCATCTCGGGAGACACTGGAAGACCAATTTTTGGAGGGGGTTTTGCTGGTGTTCCTCATTAAGACCGGTAGACTACAGCTACCAAGAAGCAGGAGCGGCAAGGGTTATAGTTGCATTGTGACGTTCAGCACTCCTGCCGTCTCACCTGCACTGCCGGTGAAGAGGTCCGCTGTGATAAAGATGCATCCAGATAAGTACCTACCTGAGCTGGTGTCCGAGAAAAACAGCCTGGACCCCTCCTTTGTGCATGCGGTGCGCCTGCTTGCAGAAGGTAAGTGAAGTATATATGTGTGTGTATATAGAATATATATCTTTTTTCAAGTCTAATGCACTCTGAATGTTGGACTTGGCGACAGTCACGATGTTCATTCTAACGTGAAAGCACAATTGCATTGAATTTTGGGGCAGTACAGTGAGCTGATGTGAGCTTGTTTTTAACACACTTTGAGTGCTTGCGTGGCGACAGTTGAATTCTCTGTGCTGTGCGTTTAATGTAGACACTGCTCTTCGGCTCCAGTGAGGAACTTTTGTTGGGTTTTTCCCAAAACTTCAAGTGAACAAATGCTGTGAGCAGAGACAATAAAGTATGTGTACAGTCAGAGGGGGTTATTGTAACCCCACTGTCCGCCAAGATCAATGCGCTGGCTCACATAAAATAAAGCCAATGTCTTCCTTGAGGATTTCTCATTGACTTCAGGGCAAGAATAATCAAAAAGGTGCCACATTCGTCAGTCCAACAATCATAGTACTGTATTAAGGTAAACGTGCTCTTAATCCTGTTATACTGTGTGCTGCCAGCCAGTATTTTTTCTGTTAAATATGTGAATTGTGTGGTCATTTATCAAGCCAAATATCACCTCTCTAATATTTTAATTATTCCACGTGAGCTAAACCTTGGAGGCTAAA
This sequence comes from Maylandia zebra, assembly GCF_041146795.1. Classification (NCBI taxonomy): domain Eukaryota; kingdom Metazoa; phylum Chordata; class Actinopteri; order Cichliformes; family Cichlidae; genus Maylandia; species Maylandia zebra. The sequence continues at coordinate 20,486,778 of NC_135179.1, read as the reverse complement.
ATCAAATTGTTTGTAATTATTGCATCATGAGTCATAGATTTCTGACTGAACGAAAATTGATAGATGCACACCTCCTCTTACAGGATAAATGCCATCAAGGTAATGGAGAACAGAAAATGTCAGTGAAACATGCTGTAAAGCCTTTCCTCCAGAATAATGTTACTGTATGTCAACAGAGTGCCGCAATCAGCCTGCAGCATTTAAAGTACTTTGTAGCCTTCATCTCATTCACATGCTGAGAATGTGTCACTTCTGATAGGAAGTGTGTCACCTCAAAGCAAACACAAAAACTCAGCTCAGCTCATTCAGCCCAGAGATGCAACTTTTGCATTTTCTCGTAGACTGCGTGGTCTCTCTTCCTGTAATTGCACAAGTCTGGTTGATGTGCAGTGCTATAAAAGCTTGGATAAAGGTTTGAGTGACGTGCTACTGGAGTGAAAGGCTGAATGATTATCATAAATGTGAATGGATTAACCTGTGTGGACTTACCAGGAACGTATTCCTGTACAAAACAATATATCAGCCATAAAATGACAAAATTAAACATAAAATGCTGTCATATGTTACATGACTGTAAAACACTCAGTGAAATGCTTTCTACTGGTTTTCCTGTGTGCTAAAAATGTTGGTGATTCTGAAGGCAGTTGATTTAACTAATTTATTAGATCATGCGTGTATGCTAATTTTGGGTTCTGACATGTTTGTTTAAAAATGTAAAGTCACACTTTGTGTTAATTAGCTGCTGGACGGGGTGTGTGCGCGATCTGCTGTTCGACCCCTTGAGCTTTCCTGTTGAAATGTGTTGATGAGACACCTGACACTCCCATTCTTGTCGCTAACTGGGATCCAGATGGGATCATCTGTCACACAGTACACTTTGCCATATGTACTCAAGCCTAACTCACACAGTCAGGATGCAATCAAAGAATGCCATCCACCACTATGAACTGCAATTAGCATGTTACACGAGGATACCTATGTTTTTGTTTTTTTTTACTGACTTTTTTCTCAGAGCAGTTTCAACAGTTCACAACAAATACACACACTACAATGCCCCATAATTAACAATACAGTACAGTCTTCAATATTAGAGTACAATACTGTAAAAAAAAAAAAAGTATATAATACATTGCAATGCATTTGTCTGAGAAGAATGCTGTTGGCAAAGTCAGTAAACAGAAACCTCTCTGTATTCATCAAACACAAAAGTGGCCAATCAGTATAATAAACTGTCAGTTCAGTCAGTCTTGCAATGTCCAAAACAATCAGCCGTGGGCAGCATGTGAAAAAATGTTCAGCACAGACTTGTTATCTTGTGTTGTCAGTCTATGGGTATCAGTGGACAGCAAGATAAACTGCGTTTACAGATTTACAGATTTGCAGCTATTTATCACTGAATATCAAAGCATGTAATCCTGTGTTATTAACATCATGCACAATCGACAGCATAACATGGATTAACCATGGTCACAGTTAGCATCTCCATATTTATGAAACGAATTATTTACTGTTTGTGTTTATGTTATGTTGCTTCTAAAACCGTTTGTCTCTCTTTGAGCTGATTTAAAACTCTTTGGAACAAAGCTCCAGTCCGCGGCTGTAAACTACGGGTGGGTGGGGATAATTCTCTTGTCGAGCTGAAACTAAGCTTCCTCTTATGAAGCAGCAAGGGTTGTTAGACAGAATGTATGAATATATTGGTATATTATACAATCAAAACTGTATGTAGAGTATTTTGAAACTGCTACAACTTTGCTCCACAATCTCAAATGAAGATTTTTTTTCTTGGACATTGCTGCATGAGGCTAATGATTCCTCAGACTGACAGATAAGAGTCACTTCTTTCAAGTTTTGCACTTTAAGTTTCCTCAGCCTAAAGAACTGTGTAGTTAGTCTGAACGTGGGCTCATGTCAGTGTAAAGAAAGGCAAGCCTTTAATAGATCCCAGTGGTTTTCTTTGTAAGGCTTGCCTACATGCCATGCAGCCTCGTCTTGCCATGAAAACCGGTGGGATTTCTAATAAGGCAGCAAGCAAAGCAGACAGGGAGACAGACAAGAAAACTGTCTGTTAAGAAAAAAAACTAAATGTGTGCACTACTCTGTCATTCCATTTCTGAAAGAGGCATTTCTCCATGTCAAGATAGTTTACATTTTCACTAAGCATTGTAAAAGGGTATATATTATCTCAAATACAAGTGCTGCTAGCGAGAGTGACAATGCAAATAAAATCTGCATGAAATTTGAAGGATGTAGACTTCTCTGAATCAAATCGGAATATAGATATGGAGGAGGCCCAACACCATGCCAAGTGCAATTTTAGACATTAGCATAGTTTGGGCTCAAAATACACTTTAATCTGCATCTTGAAGAACTTTTCTTCTCAGTCTGTTCATTTTCTCCTTACATTTAGTTACTGCTATTAGTATATGAGCACTCAAGGTTTCCACTGATTCCTCTCCTGCACTTTCTGGACTTGTGTTTAAGTTTGATTATCAAGATAATGCTTCAAAAATCTTCTTCAATACATGAGCTTTCTTTTTGCATAGTTAAGAATACACTTAGAGTACATATTGCAGTGGTATAAGCACTCTTCAGAACGCACACAGACGCTTATAAATTTCTCGTTTCAATGAGTATGCTTTTTATAAAACTGTGATTAAATAGTATTAAGCAATAAAAAAAAAATCAGCAGGAAATACAAAACTTTATTAATTCTTTTGGTGGAAAAAACAACCTGTGGTGATTGTACACAACCACAAACACACAGTTAAATTAATAATGTGGTAATATTCTTCCACTCTCCACACACGCATAAATCAAACAGAGTTATGGTTTCAGTCTCCCACAACATTCCCACATTTAAGTAAATTTGCAGTCTCTAGAGCTACATGACAACCACTTAGTTTCTTTGGTTTAATTAAGTTGCTGAATTTGTTTACAAGGTGGTAGTGAGACCTATGCTGTGATTTATGGTTCATAGACGGTGGGACTAAGAGAAAGACGGGAGGTGGAGCTGGAGATGGTACATGCTGAGATTTTGACTGCGAGAGTCCAGGACGGGCAGGATTAGAAATGAGTACATCAGAGGGACAGCTCAGGTTGAGCGTTTGGGGAAAAAAAGCATGAGAAGCAACAGTGAGATGGTTTGGACATGTGCGGAGGAGGGATAGAGGACATATGAGAAACGAGGGAAAAAATTATCCTTCAGTTTAACTTTTTTTGTGTTTCCTGCCTCTTTGGAGCTAAAAGGACCACTCAAAAACATGGGATATCATTGCAAAGGCCAGGATGTCCTCGATTGGGGACATCAGAACTTAGTAGGGTAGCTCAAATATGTCAAAAGATATAGACCAATGTACATTACAGAAGACATAAATGAGTGGACTGTGTCTCAGGAGGTTACTGGACCGTTGATGTTGAATATGGAACTGCCAGGCAGAAGAAGAGGAAGACCATAGAGGAGGTTCATGGATCTAATGAATGCAGAAGGTTGGTGTGACAGAAGAGGATGCAGGGGATAGTGTGATCTGCTGTGGCAGCAAAGGGAATAGCCGAAAGAGGAAGGAGATTAATTTGTTCCGATGCACTTTATGGCACTACACTATTCTAAATGATGGTGCATACTTTGGGTTTGCATTGTTTTGTCACTGATTTATAGAAGCTGCATTAATTACTTATTAATTACTATTGCCTTTGTGATTTACCTGCCTGCTTCCGCAGTCCTTCCTGGTTTGAGCTAAGGAAGAGGTTGAGGGTGTTGCTGGCCAACCAAATGGACTGAACCAACCAACCAATTTAGTTATTGTCTCGTTGCTTTCTCCCTTTGCATTTTAATGGTTTAGTCCACTAATGTATATCTTGAGTTGTTTGTTAAGATAAGGTTTTGTTAAGTTAAGCAGTGTTATGGAGTAAAGTTCTGCTTAGTTTACCTCTATTATGGGTCTATTTCAGTTTTTATTTATTTCTGTGATTACTTTTTCTTTGGATTAGAATAAAACCCACTCTTTAAAAATTACACCTGTGCCTGTATATCCTTTATTTGCTTTGTACCTTACACACCGATTTGTAAGGCATCAGTTCTGTTTGGTACACAGATGGCTTTTAGAATGTTCAAGACACTTTTGAAAACTTACCACAGTTTTTCTGCACATTTAGTCAATCTCAGCATCTCCTTGGGGAATACCACATCATGCTGTTCTTCCTGTTCCTCTTGTTGCTGAAGATAGTGTTTTTATGATTCAGGCGGGATGTTTGAGCTCATTGTCATGCTGCAGAATTTGGGACCAGTCGGAGTTCCTCCTTACAGAGAATGGATGAGAAGAAGCTAAACATCCTGTTTAAACACACTGTTTGCTGCTACAACTACACATGTTTCTTTTCCAAATATTTATTTATAAGTGACTTATGTATGTATGTATGTATATATATGTATATATTGTACTATTCTTAGTTAGCGTATTGTCTGTCTTGTCTTAATGTTGGTTTAAAATGGAGCACTGTAACAAAAAATAATTTCCCCCAGGGATCAATAAAGTATTCTGATTCTGATTCTGATTCTGATAAACATCCGAGGTGCCTTAAACTTTTCACTGTATACCTCACATTCTGATGTTTGCCACAGAGAGCCATTATATCTGTGAACACTAAGAATTGATTTTCACTTATCTTTCTCTCTCGTTTATAAATGGTTGCTTACATTTTCAGCACATCCATTACAGCGTGCTCAGTATCCAGCAGTGACCCACCTCGCTGTGACACATAAGCAGCACCCCATGTGTTATGACCTATCAAAAGGACACAAAAATTACATTTCAGGGGCGGGTGAGACATTGAAATTACATTTTTCAGTATTTAGCCGACACCCTTATCAAGAGTGACTTACAATGAGTGCATGGGTCGAATAAGATTAAATTCCAAGGTCACTAGCATCTTGAGCAACAGAAATGAGCCAAAGCCGCAGCACTCAGACAATAGATATTAGATAACAGATTATATTACTGTGTGTCTTGAATGTTCACATATCACAGGGAACTTACAAATAAGGCGGTAGGAGACAGAGAAAAATGTAACCCCAAAAAAAGTCAGAGTGCCCACCCCTGCAAATGTGCAACAGTACCAGAAAAATCTTCCATCAAAACGATTGTTTCTATCTTGTCATTGTAATCATGTCATGAGATGAGTTTAAAATGCACATTTCCTTGCTTTTCATATGTAAATGGTATGATTAGTAATTGCTCGTTCCACTTTCATCACACATTCTGAAAATATAATGCCCCCACTAAAAATTTACAACTTAAACAGTCTGCCAAGTGCTACATTTGCCTAAGTGCAGCTCGGCTGAAAACACATAAACAGCATGTGGCCAAACAGAGGAGCACATTTCCAACATTTTAATATTCATCGGTCAAAACTGTGAAAAAGAGCCAAAGCTAATTGCATGTCTTGCTGTTCATTCCCCCTACTAGGTCCACTCTGGCCAGGCGAAGCACTACTGCTTCGTCTTTCTGTATTTGATGTGAACAAGCAATCACTTATTGGAGAGTAATTGCACTGATTTATTTTTTCCATTGTGAAGTCATTATTCTAGATATACTATTCAGTGGCTAAAAGAAATCAGTGAATAATTTAGCTGTCTAACTAATGGGAGCGCTCAACAATGCCCACAATGCACTAAAGCACATAAAGTAATAATCACTCAGTTCAGCACTGACTGGTTCACCACTGTGTAAATCAAAGATTTTTGAGAATTTTAATATCAGTCAGCGAGTCTCTAATCTTACCTTAATTGACTTTTCCAACAGATTTTAGGGATTAAGGGAAGCTTAAAACAAATCAGCAGATGAATTCTGCACATCTGTAAAGTACAGAAAGACCTTGAATCCTTGCAAAGTGAAAATACAACCGCAAACATACAAACCTTGTACAACTGAGGGAGTCTGAATATGTCGTCTAGCAATTTTTTGTCTGCAGTTTTTTTTTAATACTCATCAATCAGTCTGCAGATTATTCAAGGTCTGAAGTCTTTCAACCAGCTTTGCAAAATAAAAAAAGAGCAGAGTGAAAAGAGGAGGATGCTTACTGAGTGTATTGTTTGTCTATACAAAGCACATGTCAGATTCCAGGACATCCTGAGCTTGCTCTGCGTTGGATGTCTTGATATACATCATGTATTTAATCTGTGCTGAATTGAAGTTGATCAGACCTGCAGAAGTGGACGGATATAATTTTGATTGGATTCATTTTGTCTTGGTAGCTGGGGATCAGTCCACCAGGGCCTCTGTTCCTGGCCGCCGCCCAGCATGCAGTGCACCTGACCTCTACTGCGTCTCCTGCAGGTGGTGGGCCTGCAGGAGGATGGCCCCATGTCCCTTTTTTGCGCTGTGCCTGGCCGGCCCCATGGACTAAGGCCTGGCCTCTAGACGCTTTCACCCAGGCACCCAGGGTGGAGCCCTGGTAACCTGGGCAGGGTGAACTGTTCCCTTGATGTTCTACTCATAGGGGTCTTCTGAATCGCTCTTTGTCCGGTCCCTCACCCAGGACCAATTTGCCATGGAAGACCCTACCAGAGGGCAAAAGCCCCTGGATAACATAGCCCCCTGGATTCCTGGGACACACAAACCCTCCACTACAATAAGGTAGCAGGTTCTGGGTCCTGAGGCAGGACACGGGGGAGGCTGGCCTGAGAATGCCTTGGTGTTCCCCCAGACAAGCTGGAGGAGGTGGGTGGGGAGAGAGAGGTCTGGGCTTCTCTTCTTATGCTGCTGCCCCCGCAACCCGGCCCCGGATAAACCGAAGAAGATGGATGGATTCATTATGGTGACTCATTTTACCACCATACATCTGCTTTCTCTGGATTTACGTTTTTCTTTATTCACATCAGATTCACACAACATCAACAGAAAATCAGAGAAATAAGCACAGTGTAATCTCACCAAAATCATCTTAGACCTGGATATAATTATATCTTAGACACACCTTTTTTTTTAAAAAAAAAACAATGGCTGCTAGTCAGCAGTAGAACAAACTGCATAATCAAAAAATAGCCTGTATGGCAACAACAATAACTGGAAACCAGTGAAACAGTCCAGAGACTTGGTATCTTGGTTACTTTAAAAAAATAATTTTTCCATTACTTTTAAAACTCTAATAATCTATTTTACAGATATTTTTTTAATGTTTGCTATTTATGTCAAGTCTGCAGTCTATGAGAACTGCTTACACATCACTTGTAATTAGCTGTTTTCTGCTTAAACCTGTTCAGGCCCATTAAATTCTTAAATTAATTTGTAATTTCCCTTTTTTTAAATTAGTTGAGCTAATCTTTTTAATGTGCCCTCTGGGTTACGCTTTCCCCAGGTTGAGAATTAGTGCAGTAAAGCTACAATGTGAGGAAAAATAGTCGGGCATCAAATGATGCCTTCAATTCTCCTTCTTCTGCTGTCACTGAACTGCTAATGGGAAACGGGATATTTTTACTTTGCTTGGAAACAAGATTAAGTTAGGATTGTCTATCAAGTTTTCTTGTGGTGCAGATGGTTTACTTAGAGCAACAAGTTGCTGGGAGAAAAAAAACATACAGCTAAACCTGACATCCGAATTTCAAATACAAACTAGGTGATTTATTTGTGAAGACAGGTTTGCATGACATCTTTATAGTGTCCAAGATAAATAAACTTCAAGCTGTTTCTCAGTCTCTGTTGATGCTCTCTGTTGTCACATACAGCAGATGTATTTAACTTTAAGCTACGGCAGGCTGACTGGGCATATTTTCTTTTTTCTCAGCAAAACTCTGTCTCTCAACTTGTACAGTTGCACACATATATGTGCTAGCTGCCCAGTAAAACCAACATTTTTTTCAGCCGTGGCTGCTGAGAAGCTCTGCTGAAGCAGTTTGGGCAGTGCAACAAAGAAGATCAAGAGCACCACAATAGTCACTGAGAGGCTTTTACTCATTTAGCTCCCCAAATGAGATTTTTTTTCTGTCCAGTGTGCAGACTGTAACCAGTGACCTTCAAAGCACATTCTTACTTCTCTGATCTTTAGTCTCCTTTTGCTTCCTGCTATTTTGACAAAGATGATATCAGTGCGAGTGTGTCTCGGGATTTATAGATTGCAAGCCTGTTTATTCTCTTTCCTTTTCCTTTATATGCAATTGCCTCTTTGGTTCACCTGCAGTTTGCAGACCAGAATAAGTGTCTATCCCATCAATCCTCATCCCAGCAGCAAAACACAAGTGCTACCAAACTACTGTAAGAAACAACCATCACAATAAAATGTTAACAGATTTCTTCTTAAAGCATCTGAAAAATAGCCTGATTGTTATCATTTTAGTGCAATCCACATTAGTCTTTAAATGATTTTTTTAATTATTCTCTGATTCAATAAATGTCATTTTATATAATTTCCAGAAAACAGTATTTTTGTTATGTTTGTATGGTGACACCAACTGGGGTCATTTTGATCCCAATATTTTTGTTTATCTCTCAAAATAAAATGAGTCGATTTGACCGTAACAACAAATAGCTCTCAAATGGATATTTTGCAGGTGAACTATGAACAGATCGTGTTTCAGGCAGTTACAGGGCACAACTCGGCACAGAGTACAAGAGGAAATTTATGATGTTCTACATCTGCCTCCTTTAAAATGACTAACAGAGTGGCAAATAATGCTTGCCTACCCAGCAGAAAGTAAATGATACTTTTAAAAAAGTCCCTAAGGTAAAACACAAAGTCAACTTCCATCTGTTATCAAAAAAATGTTTTGTTGACCCATCCACTGACCCGAACCTCATCTCTGAGGTTGCTCCACTAAAAGGCTTTGTTAATCGAAGGAAACAAAACATTGTTTAAAATCTATTAGGCACAGAGGTATTTAAACTAAATGTCTGACTGGCTAAAACAGCAGGTTATTGTCATGTCTGTGTGTAGGCAGGCAGGAAGAGAGGACCCAAAACGCAGGACTCACGGAGGCGGAAGTAACTCAAAGCACACAGCTTTATTGCAGGTATGAAACTGAACAGGAAAAACACTAACTAAACTGGGTGAACAGAATAACTAGACAGGTTGGCAGGCTGGCAAACGGAACACACAGAGGAAGCGAGGGTGAACAGACGTTAACGACACAACACTGACACAAAGACACACTGGGCTTAAATACACTGAGGGAGTCACCAAGGAATTAGAGACAGAAGGGGAACACAGCTGGGAGAAATAAGACCTAACGAGACAGGGAGAGCAAAGCCGGAACACTGACATCAGACAGGAACAAGAACCTTCAAAGTAAAACAGGAAACAAAACACACTTTACTAAGACACGGACTAGACAGAGAGAGACAGACTTGACACTGACCAAAGCCTACTAAATAATAATCATAATCAAAACAGTATCACTGATTAATCAAATCATAAATCATAATCTAGAAAAACACCAAATCATGGAAAACAGAAAGCTGGGTCAACATGACCCAGAACCGTGACAGTTATATTTTAATTTTAACCACCAGCATGCTAACAATTGCTAGAAAGCCATGAATAAACAATGAACGTCAGTAGATATGGGTTTGGGGGGTTTTTTTGTTTGTTTTTTGATAATGCCAATAGAGAAAAAGTTAAAGGATCACAAGTTTGTACATTTTACAATCAACTGATTGACTGTGACATCCCCATGGCTAGCGTAATTAAAAACAGACTAGCTTCCTCAGATAGCATGCTTCATTTTCATTTTTAGCGCTTTACTATTTGTTTTTCCACTGTATGAAAAGCCAAAGTAATTCAAAATATAAAAGTGTGTTGAGCTGCATTTGGTTTATCTCCTTTGGCAAAATGTTATTTTTACAAAGGCGTATTATGTTAGCTCCTCTTATCTGGGGACACTTGTCTGGTGTCAAGTGTCACATAAGGAGGGGTGAATCAGCTATGTTGAGGGAAATAAAAGGTTGGAGGGGTCTTGTTTACCTGTGCTCTCCACAAGCAGCATTAGGTGCAGTCTGCTTTCAGTGGCAGGTAATGAAGGTCTGGGTGAGTGTTGCTCAGTGTTTGCTTGGTTTACATAAAGCTGTCCTTTCTGTCACTGCCGCTCTGGGCTACATTGAAAAATATGGTTTTGCATATTTTTGATACAAGTGGAAGTGATCTGATAAAAATATAAGGTTTTGTGTAATATAAGAAAGTCTTTTAGAAGCGATGAACAAAACCTTATTTTTTTACTTTTTTGTAATTAAGCATATTTAATCATCTAAAAAGCTAAAAAGGCACCCTCTCGTTTGCTTGCGCTTTTCATGAACTCCATTTTTTTCCCAGACGGTTCTGCAGCTCTGGTGAGAGTCATCTCAGAGAAACTGCAAAAAAGAGACAACATGATCCAATTTAAACGATCTTCCTCGGACAATCAGGCACAATCAGAGATTGTGTAGAGTGGGAAGAAATTGGTTCATTTCAGGCTGTTGAATTTTCGTCTATGTGATTTCACAGACAGTAGTGAAGAAAATCAACTTCACTTCATAAAACTGCAAAAGCTAACTCTCTAAAAGACCCGGAACATTGAGCTAAAGCTTTGAATGTTCACATGGTCGAATTGAGACATTTTTTTTTTTTTAAGTCAATTTAGTCGATCAATTTAAATTTAAAATCGTACATATTTGTTTTGAACGGTTCAATACTCCCTTCTAAACAAACTCCTGAATTTCTATATATAAACTCAGGAGTAGTCACATCTATGAGTTTCTGTGATGCAACAACTTACAATGATTGATAATTAGTGACAAAGCAGGGTGTAGGCACAACAAACAGCTTCATTTCTAAATGCCTTTTTAGCCTTGCAGCTCAGGTGTTGTAAAAAATTGTCCAAAGATATCATTGTTCAGGGAGTCTTTCCACTCCTGTCAAGCTGATATAGTATGCTGAACTGGGCACCTAATATCCACCTTTCATCTTTCATCTTATTGCAATAAGGCTGGGGATGCACAAAATGACTTTTGGGTCAATTTGCACAAGATTTGCCTACCTTGCAAATTTATAAGGAGAAACAGTGCAGTTTGATTGAAACCAATGATCTGCAAATAGGATCCTAATATCTTACTTTACAGATCTAATCTTAACCGCCCCAAATGGCTTTTACCCGCTAATATCTAACGTTTTATATGTTTAAGCCAACATCTGCATAAGTGCTGTGCTGCGTTGGAGAGACTCCTGACAGCCCGCAAGAGCTCAGTTCGTAATGAAGTGAGGTAGTGCGAGCTGAGTGTGACTGGCTCTGTTGTTATTTTGATTGGAATTACTGGATCATGAGATTGCAGGGCCTGATGTGAAAGGACATATCAGGAGTCAGCGGGATTATCTTTTGTTATTAAATTTGCAACGTGAGCATATTTACAGCTGACATAAGAAATAGTCAGCAAAATATTCAGTGTGTGAGTTAAATTTCTGCTAATGGTTCCTGGTCTAAAATGACGCTGTTTTGTTGTGATTCTGCAGTTGCTTATTGGCTGATGCTTTTTCAGTTACATAACAAACTCATTATTATCTCATCTGTTGTTGTTTTTTACTTATTTTGTTTCTCCGCAGAGATTGAAAAGTACGAAGGTGATGAATTAAGAAAAGATGGTGACACCAAGAAATACCTAGACATTATCAGCAATAAAAACATCAAGCTCTCCGAAAGAGTTCTCATTCCTGTCCAACAGTATCCAAAGGTAAGAGACATAACAGCTCTACAGGGTCCTACATTTTATTTTTTATTTTTTTCGGAAATGTGCAAGTGATCCGAACAATTAAACTGTGATGGAAGTGCAAGAAGAACAGAGTATGTGTTATATTTTTTCAGTCATTTTAGCAGCATTTTAGTCTCCCCTCCAGGTCGGCTTCACCTGTTCACAACTCCTACTTCTACACTAAAATCCCCATGAGCCTCAAACTGGCTATTAGAAAGTCACCGGATGCTGTCTGTTTATTTTGATGTAGTCACCAAAAACCAAAGTTTTCAGCAGACTAAAGCACCCAAGGGTACAGTGAGGAACAGTAACCATAAATCACTCCATGACACTGCTCTGTGTCTGAGTTATGCAACGTCAGTACTGACAAAGTCTGAAACGTGGTCTAATGAGGCTGCTCCGTCAGGCAGCTAAGCAACACACAGCTGCTTGAGGAGCAGCAAAAGGCTGTACTGCCACTGCAGTCATGGAAAGCTCCACTGCCCTTGAGTTCAGACATTCATGAAAAAGCCTTTAATACACTTCATACTCACGCTGTACTTTCCTGTCTTTTTTTCCCTTGTCATAACATCTCTGTGTCTAGCTGACATTAAGATGTTGTATTATGTGTATAATAATATGTATTATTATATGTTTTATTTAATTTAGAGAAACGTGATTTTTGTTAAGCACACTTGTTTAACTTTTCTGTAACACATATCTAACTAGCCAATCGGATAGCAGCTGTTCAGTGCATTTAGATTTGTAGACACGGTCAAGACGACCTGCTCAAGTTCATTCTCAGCACCAGAATGTAGAAGAAAGGTGATTTAAGTGATTTTGGAGGTGGCATGGCTGTTTGTGCTAGACGGCTGGGGCCAGTATTTCATAAACTGCTGATCTGCTGGGATTTTCACCACACAACCGTCTCTAGGGTTTACGGAGAATGATCAGAAAAGTCAGAGGAAGTTTTCTGTGTGAAAATATAATGTTGAAGTCAGAGGAGAATGGCCAGACTGCTTTGAGATAGGAAAGCAGTAACAGTATCACGTGTAACCTTGAATCAGATGGGCTACAGCAGCAGAAGACCACACTGGGTGACACTCTTTTCAGCTAAAAACATGAAACCAAGGCTACTGTTCTCACAGACTGACCAAAATTGACAACAGAAGATTGGAAAAATGTTGCCTGGTCTGATGAGTCTTGATTTCTGCTACAGCATTTGGACAGTAGGGTCAGAATTTGGCATAAGCAAGATGAAAGCATGGCTCCATCCTGCCTTGCATCAATAGATCAGGCTGGTGGTGGCAGTGTAATTGTGTAGGGAATATTTTCTTGGCACACTTCGTTCCCCTCAGTACCAACTGAACATCATTTAAATTACCACAGCCTACCTGTGTATCCCTTTTTAGCCACAGTGTACCTATCCTCTGATGGTTCCTTCCACTTTTACCACTAAGCTACATTGATAAAGAAAAATGGATGTACAATTTATAGCCTAGTTTACCTCATCAAAATGAGATTTTAGAACACAGTCTTCCTCTTTCATTCCTCTAACCACCCTCTTGAAAAGGTCAGCACTACCATATTTTTACATATCAACATACCTGCTCACATCTTCCATAATGTTTAAAAGTAAGTTTGTTTCTCCTGACAGGAAATGTGTGCCTTTCTTTTGGTCTAGTTTGTGCACAGAAGGGAAAAGACTGCGTGTCACTACTTAACTGAGACACATATTGGAACACATCCTACTCCCAGTACCTGAAAAATACTAGTCCTACATTGAAAACCACCTCCTTCTGAATACCCAAATGGTTTTCACCACGTTCAGTATCTTGCCAAAAATAGTGGAAGATTAGTGCATTTTAACTTAGCCAATGAGACAAATTGTTAAGAAGTCTTTCTGTAAAAAATTCAGATACTTTCTTTGACGTATTTTTTCATTATCCCAGAGACAAAATCATATAGTTATTGCTTCTACTTTGATATATTTCAGTTTTTGTACATTCAAGACTTCATCGTACAGTGTTACACGACTAGAAAATAGATGGTGCTGGGAGGAGAGGGAAATCTGAAAACTGTCCTGAGCACAGGCAATGCTTTAGTCCAAGGAGCCCCACAGGACTCTACATACAAATCAATTTGCTGTTTCCTCCTCAGGTCAGCATTAAGCAACTAATTAAGCTTTGTTCAGGACCTCTTCACTTAAATTGATTTAAACACTATGAAAAATAGTGACTGAATTGGCTTCTTGGGGGGGAAAAAAGACAAAGAAATGTGTTTTTGTGCTTCTTTTTCCCCCACATCTGTTATCCAAATATAAGATGTCTTATTGGTCAAAATTGCATCCTCACTGTAAATGTTAAAATATCGTTTCACTTAGAGCACACAAACTGCTTTTAATATATTATATTTATATTTAGTGTATATTAAGCTTTTGGGTGGGTATGAAGAGCACTGACACACACTACAGGCATCCATCAGTTCAGCTGGTGGGTTTTCTTATAACGCCAGACATATGGATTCTGCGGAAGCATCGATTTTCTTCTTGAAAACGTAAAAATTGGAGGTAAAATTAAATTTCTGTAGATAGCGCATGTTCTGCTTTATATCCTACCTGCTGATTAATTGCATTCACTTTTAGTCCCATGTGTGAGTCTGCTCCTGATTAGATGGTTAATGAAAATCAGTGGAGCTTGCAGTTAAGAAAACCCGAGAAGCACGGAGGTACATAACAAATACATTTAAAGTGTTTTCATCATTTTAAACATGAAATTCACAGGTGCAATAGAGAAGCTCAAGTTTGCCAATGCTGCACAGTAAGCAAAGCTGCAGTCCAGAGGGACAAAACAGTTGTCCAACAACAGCTTCTGTGACCTGATTGCACAGTCAGCACCCCGCAAGACTGCAGTCTCACTATCTTAAACATCTTGGTAACACTGCACTTTCATTTAATGATAATTTGGCATATTAAGCAACTCTCTGATCAAGTGCATGGCCTGCAAAGTGAATGAGCCAAACTAAAAAGAAAGCAGAGCAAAACTTGGAGCCATGAGGTAAATTGGGCACAATATCCAGAACTTTTAGGGGGGGGGGGAACCTAGTTAAATGAATGTTTTTGCATCAGTGTCACACAGATCTGAATGTTGGTCCTCAGTTCACTGATCGATATTTGATTTTGTACTTTCACAACATCTGGCCCTGCCAAGATGCACAAACTAATTGGTTTAATTACACTGGAATTTTCTGTGTTTGTGACATCAACTCTTCAATAACGTCCAGTCAGATTTTCTGTCACCGGTGGCCGTGCAAAACACTGTTCTCTCTCATTTCAGTAGTCTGGCAGGGCTCATTCTTGGTTACAGCTTCCATCTTACTGAAGACTAATTAAATGCAAAGTAATTAAATTATTGCATGAGAGAATCCTTCTGAGTAGTTTTAGATTTGACAAGATCACGTGTAATTGTGAGTAAAACTACCAGCGCTAATGAAATCACTCCTAATGGCACATTGACAGACACGCTGCAGGTTTTCACTTTTAACATGTCACAGCAGGAAATGCACGGTATTGTTAATAAAAATGTGAGGATTCAAATATTCTTAGTTTATCATTTGTTCCTCTTGTTAACTGTCTATACTGCCTATGAAAAGTCCTGTTTAGTCTAATTCATGTATGCAGTGTAGTCTAGTTTAATGTTTCTGTGCTATAGATGTGATAATGGTCGTGTTAAAGTCACGTTAAGACAATCCAGGGTCACACAAGTGTATAATAATGCTAGATAACGTCATTGACTCAAGTATAGACCACACAGTATACTTGCTTGTTAATACAGTATCACTTGACTGCATTTCAAATGTATGCAGATACAAAGAATGCTGCCAAATCAATACAGACACAGCATAGTACGGGGATATGGTTTTCATTTATAAGAGATGGTTTGCAATTTGCACATCAGTGCTGCACAAATTTATTAGACCACCTTTCATAAAAAAACAAGGAAAAAGAAACTATTTCAGCTGAATTCACTGGACTGAATCACATATTTATGCCCAAACATTGTGTCACGGAGGAGCAGGGAGGACTCGGCGCAGACTGAAGTCTCAGAAAAACAGGTTTATTTACACACTCCAGGTGCACTATATACAGGTGAGGGAGAAGGGGGCCAGGGTTCCCAGGGGTGCAGAGCGGGGTCGGGAAAAGCGTCCAGAGTCTCCAAACCAAAACACGAGAAATCTGCATACAGAGAACAAGGGTTAGCACGGAACTTTCACGGACAGAGCTCAAAACTGGCTGAGGCTAAAGTAGCACTGACGAGCGTTATTCAATAGTCCAGCGGCGAGGTGCTCTCAGTCACTGCCTTAAGTAGCGGGAGCAAACAGGGTGAGGAGCCACAGGTGATTGCCTACAGGTGGTGGAGGCCGGGAGCTCACAATGAGCTCCGCCCAGGCAGCGAGCAGAGAGAGAGGAGAGAGAGAAAAGACAAAACATAACATGTAGCCACACAGGGCCAGCCGAGCAGGCACGGGGACCGTGACACATTGGCCTTCTCCGAGAAGTCAAAAATTAATAAATCATAACAGTGAACCAACAAAACAAATTTTTCTGATCAGAAATGTAAGTAAATAACTGTAATTTGGCATTTTAATAAAAAAAAATGAGGTAATGTACAGTTTTTTACTGTTTTTCATCATTAAAATTAGCAAAAAAAAAAGGAACCTCTGGACAGATCTTCCTCTGACACAAGCAGATCATTTTTTCACTGTTCTCTTTCTTTCTCCGCACAAAATGATCACTTGAGAACATACTTTAATCTGTGTTTCACTATCACACACTTAAACCACACTCATGAGCTAAAACATGACGAATATCCTGCATACTTAACCTGCGATAGCACAACATCATTAAAGTTGTGCACTGGAGCAGATCACTGTTTCACTTGCACGTCTCCGCCAACACTGGGGTGCTTGTCTATAGTTTGCCCCCCACGCCCCCAAACTATTTTATCCAGGTACCCACCGCTGTGACTAGGTGTTGCTCTCAAACCTTGCCATTTTGAATATTCTCTGCCCCATTTGTCTGACAATAACCATTACCATAAGCATTTCACCAGCATCAAACACAGTGACTCAAAGCCTGTTCATTTGAATCTCAGATCTTGAAATGCACTGTTTTTCTGAGATAATTTCACTTGTGATTGTTCATAATGTTTTGGCTCATCAGTACACTGTGGGGAAAAAAAGAAGAAAAAACAGAAAACAGAAAATGTTTTGGTAATTTTCTTCCAGCACATTACCCGTTTTTTAACAGCAAATTTCTGTAAATGGCAAAAAAAACAACGTGTGGTTTAAAAACATAAGTAAAAAAAATAATATGGAAAATTCCTTCATTTTAAAACAGCACATTTTACTGTATCTTTGCAGATTATTTTTACTGTGTATAAAGTTCAACATTTGTGGAATTACAATGGAAATGCTCAAATAATATAATATAGTAAGCCAACCTCATAATTGAGATCAAATACTTCAGCTACAGCAAACAGTGTGTTTGTAAAAGTGTCTTAATCTTGATAAAATTGTGCAGCAGCATGTGTGGAATACATGAATTCAGCTTGGTAAAACTGCAGCTTCTACACCACCTTTCTACTTTTATCTTATGTACTGTTGCAGACTGACCCATCAGATAATGAATTACCCGTGTGGGGTTTTTTTGCAACGTTTTCTGCAAAATCTACAGCAATTTTTTTGTTTGTTTGTTTGTTTTGTTATACAGCCTGTGAAAAAAAAGAAATTTGGCCTTGAGACATTGCTTCAGTGACCTTACCAACATTTCTATTTTTAATCTTCTCTAAAAACACCATGAGACCTTGAAACAGCGTTGAGTTCAGTTAGCAGGTGAAAGAAGTTCATCTGTATCTGTCCTTTCTTTGGTATGTAAACAAATGAACCTTACACAGGGTTCTCGTCAAAGTCTTGAAGTTTTGCTCTAAGGTTACTATTTACTCAGCAAAAGAATATGATTAAGATAATCAGCAAAGACATTATCATTTAGATTCATCTAGAATTTATCCTCTGCTGTTTAATGAGACAGTTTGATTAGCATCTCTTAACCTTGGGGTATGAAGTGGTTTTTAATTGGCTGACCTTGTCAGCTACCTTGAGTGTAGAGCTAGGGATTTCTGCAAAACTGAATATACGAGAATATTATCTAAAAAATAGTTGTTCCCTTTTTATTAGAATAATGATTTTTCTTAAATAAAATGGACACATTTCAACCCGGTATTTTCAAACTATTATCTCAGCAGGTTAACTATCTCCTCTGCAGGTAAATGGAGAGCCCAAAACACATTAAACTGTATTTTGTCCTTGTGGATGCCACAATTTTGAGCTTATCTGTCTGTTATTGTGACCTTTAAATAGTGCTGTGGCTGCAGTGCTGCCCATACAGAAATCCCATTTTTGTCTGCCCAGAGATGTCAATGTCCTAAAGAAAGGCCTATCACGGGGAAAGGTGTTTTCCTTAGATAAGTACTGAATACAGTCAAGGGAGTACAGGGTGTGAATTAAAATTAAGCACTTATATGATACAATCACAATTCCAACTCGGGATCCTACCGAGTTAGTGTTTATGTGATGACTGTGTGATGTGATGTCTGCTCGTGAGACTTAAAAAATTGTAAGATTGTGCCTTCCTATATTAACAACAGTCCATTTCTGGTAGTACATAATGCCTTCGTTTTTAGAAATGTGACAGAATCAAGTGAAATATCTGGATATGGCAACAAAAAAAAATCCACAGTATGCTGTTGATTGACACTATTATCTCAAAATGAAATGCACTATAGGAATCTCATGCAAATTGTAATGGATAGATATCTGCAAGAAGGCACAGCCTGTATAAAAGATAGATGCAGCCTTCAATATTAGCTTTAAAGCCAGCAGGGGAAATTCAGGGGGCTTCAAAAAGAAGCCAGTTTCTATCGATGTCTGTGAAAAAATGGCCCTCATCCTCGCTTGACTTGAGACCTCGGTAAACAATTTTCTAATAATACTCAGTCACCAGTCGCTTGAAATTATTTAGGATGACATTAATTTGTAAAGTATAGCCACATTTAAAGTAAAGTAGGTATTAAAAATAGGTGTGCTTTGGGCTGTGTGTGCCATTCCTCAGATCCATCCCTTGCAATATCACTTCTGGCTCCAAATCGAACAATAAAAATTAATAAATGTTTGGAAAACAACTCTGTTGCCTTTTCAATCAATGGTCTAATCAATAGAATAGAACAAATCATATCAATGAGCTCACAGAGAACTTCACACTGTTTCCCCCCTTCATCACTACAGAGCATTTTAGTATCTGTCAGCTCATTTTTGCTTTCAAAGCCCAGTTTTACTTTGCTGATTCACGCTCTCATCTTTCCTGTTTATTTCACCAGGCGGATATTTTAGTGACAAAACACAGATAAACCCATTCTTTGCTAGATGCCTGTTAGCACTCATCAGATAAAGTTAGAATGCAGCTGGTGAGCACAGCCAGGCAATTAGCAGCTAAAGAGCCTAAGTTATTCGATACCAAACTAAAGCAAAACTGACAGTGAATACTGCTTTTGGTTTCATTTGATAGACACAAGCATGGCTGCAAGTTGTCGCTAATGCTAATTAAAGTCTGCTGGATGCAACCAAATAGTGTGTTTAGTCCAAGAAGCTATTACTGATTAATTATCCCATTAGTTAGTTGTTGGCCTGGATTCACTAACTGCCATAATACGTTGCATTAATGTCATTAACACAAACCTTGTATGAAGATTTGTGTTAATGTGCAGTGAAACACAGTGAAAGTGTTCACCATGCGCTCTCGTTTTGTTTCATCTTGAGTGTGGTTTGTAAAGCTCTCAGTACGCTGAATAAGTAAAATGTCTGTGATGAACTGAAACATTCAAGTGTGACAAATATGCAAACAAAACTAAAGAAGAGGGAAATGCAACCCCATTTATTTCCAAATAAGTTGTGACACTGTGTAAAATATGAATAAAAACAGAATGCAGTGGTTTGCAAATTATTTCAGTTTAACTGATGATACTACAAAACTACAGTTTTAGTAACAGATCATTTATAAGGTAATTTTTATTTCAGCTGCAAAAGACCAGAAAAGCTTTGTAATGTTAAATAGTTAACATTTAATTAGTAGTAAAAACTTGTCTTTCTCTTGTTTTCACTTCAATACACTGTGAATTTTAAATGAACTGGATGTTATTCTCATTTTAAGAAACCTCCACACTTTATTCTAAACTAAGCTTCAGAGAACAACTTGTATTTCTTATTTAAAAGCCATGGAGCTGTTATAGACTTGCGAGAAGGGAGCTGGGTTTGTGTGAACTTGTTAGTCTTTGTTCTTTCCCTCTTCCTTAGGTTTTTTGCATATTTGTCACACTTAAATGTTTCAGTTCATCACAGATATGTTATTATTAAACAAAATTAACCCGAGTAAATTTAAAATAAAGCCTTTAAATTAGCTTATCTTTTACTAAGGGAAAAACCTATCCAAATCTTTGTGACCCTATGTGAATAAGTAATTTCCCTCATTAAAATAATAACTCATTTTACCAACAAGAACGGTAACCAAGCTTTTACAGTGACTTAAGTCTCATATTGCCGTGGAGGCGTTTTGGACCACTTTTCTTTGGAGTATTGTCATAATTCAGTCATAATTCAATTTTTAGCCATTCAGAATAGACTTGCTGGTATGTTTTGTATCATTGTGCAGGGCACAAACTGATAGCTGGAAGTTGTCCTTCAGGATTTTGAGGTAGAGAGCAGAATTCATGGTTCCATCAATAACAGCAAGTCGTCCAGCCCCACACCATCATGCTACCACCACCATGTTTGACTGTCGTCAGTGCACTCTTGGATTAATTTTGGTAGGCCGGCAACTCCTGGGAAGCTTTACCACTGTTCCAGTTGTTTTCCATTTGTGGATAATGGCTCTCACTGTGGTTCTCTGGAGTCCTCAAAGCTTTAGAAATGACCTTGTAACCCTTTCCACACAGTTAGATGTCAATGACTTTGTTTCTCAGCTGTCTTTTAGATCGCAGCATGTTGTTTATTTCACATTCCAGAATTTATATATATGAATGGAAAATATTGCATTTCTATTGTGATGAACTATTCCAAGTATTTCACTGTAAATATTTAGAAAATCCAGCTTGAAGTATGACTTGTATCACATGTCTCATGTCACCTAAAGATGGTCTGTATCTATGTTTTTTCTTTTTTTATTCATTTTTTAGACAAAAGTTGTAGATACACGACAGAAATGACTGATTAGCATTAACATTTACAGACAACCTCTGTTCAACACGTCTGGCTTTTGACTGTGTTGCCCTTCTGAAAAGCTCACCAGGTGTCCTCCCCTTGCCACACTGCTCCCCAAACAACCACTCATCTGCTTCCTTTAATGTCCGTGGGGCTGATAGGACACACTCATCTGACACGCTCGCAGCCCAGTCATCCCAAGCTGTCATTAAAGCATAAACCTCTACCTAAAGCTTTAATCCTCCTATCAGAGAGGACCTGGACTTCCCCAGTACCACAGCTCACTAACCTGGCAGTGAGTGCCCTCAGGACATCTGCTGATCTTGACTGGCCCCAGTGCACTGCATAAAAGGGCAACAAATTTTCCAACCTGAAAGCTAAAAAGTTGTTTTGTTATTAGATATGCAATGCCACAGTGGTTCGACAAGGTGCAAAATGTCAGTATTCTTCCCTTGGAACTGACCTTATACTGAAGAATGGAAACAAGCTGCTTTAGCACTTAAAAATATATAAAATTAATAAATAAATATGAGGGGAAACATCAGGAGGGCGCTGAGTGCCTCCTTTGATGTTTGCCTTTTATTTAGCTTTTCTCATATAATCACATTTATTACTTTAAATTTAGGAGCATAAAAATGAACTTGTAATGTATTTTCAAAGTGTCATTATTTTTTGAATGTATGGAAAAAAGACCTTTGGTCTGCACTCACAAATGGGTCTGTTTTAAGTGTACAAAGATCTCAGCATTGTAGGAAACATAGGACGTCATAAAAAAAACATAAAAGGCAAAAGCCAGCAGGAGTGATTTCACCAAATCAGTCCAGCCCCTTATAGACAACAGTGGCAGTATTGTTATGAATAATGTACATATGTGGTATTCCCCATATAATCAGACCTTCTAATTCATTCATTCACTCATTCATTCATTTAAATGTGATGCTTTAAAATTACAAAACCTTTTCTACAGGATTTGGTAGTTGTCAAGCTGGAGACATTAAGTTGTGCAGCTCACCAGGATTAAACTAATACAGTGCATATAATTCCCCGTTGCTTCCAAGTTTTCCATGTTTGGGATCACTCTTGGTTCACACATTTTCATCCTTTGATTTACAAGTCTGCAAAGGTGACGAAGAATCCAATGTCAGGTCTCAGTCACTGATGAAGGCAGCTTTCACATTTGGTGTGAATGCAAACACAAAAACCAAAAAGTGTGAACAGAAAATAACCCCTTTTTTTAAATGAAAACTCACAGGCATTTCTTGTTGTGTCAACATTTTTTAAATCATTTAACACAGAAACATCTGTGTTTACTGACATCTTTAAAATAAAAGTTGGAGTTTAGGAACATACGGTACAGAAGCTGAAGCTGGGATGATCTTGTTTGTAAAACTGGGAAAGGAAGAACTGATGTGTATTACATATATTACTGTGGAGATTACCTGTGCCTGCAGGGTGTCCTAGCTTTGAGAGCGCAGCTTAAGACTTACCCACCAATGTAGCATCGCACCCGTGTAGCATTGATGGACAGCCTAAAAAACCACGGGGACCTCTAGTGAGGTGCCTTATTAACTGTAGCACCTTGTGGAGCCACACAGAACTTTGTTGTTTGCTCACACACCTCTGTTGGATTAATTCTTGATGGAGTTCTCCTTTAGAAAAATGTATGCAAATAGGCAAAACACAAGACGGCTGAGACGTACATTCATCAGTTTGACAGCGCATTTGCAACACAATGAAACATGCTGCAAATACTGAGATGCCATTACAAAAGGCAAACCAGTTAAAAAACAATGCTACACACGTGTCTTCAGACTGTTTGTTTGCAGATGCAGGCCACTGAAGGAAGCACAACCACGAAACAGACACACTGAGGTGCTTTTGAAAAGTGCTTTATTCAGCTACATTTGTAAGCTGTGTCCAACTCAATCTTCACCTTTTTCGTTATACCCTGTGAACTTGTAAGGTTACACAGCGCAGAGCTTCGTATTTTAGAATCAGTATGGAGACCAAAACATTAAAATTTGGTTTTCAGAAGAAAAGAAAAAGAAGACCCAGAGTGTGCAATACAGCATACAGTACAAACAAGGGTTTCATTCCAGCCATTTTATCATCGAGTATTTGTTCAATGTTTGAAATGTCTTTGCGCTTAATTGTTGCATGCACAACACCCTTCCTTCTAATATCTGCACACTTATCAGTGTTAAGACTATAGGGGGTATATAGAATCATTTCAAACCTCATTTAACACTGAACCATACCCCTTTCCGAAGCTCAAATTGCTCACCATGGAGCAGCAGAATGGCTCCAGACATTCATTAGCTTAATGAAAACAGGCCACTCTTCTCCTACCACCCAGCGAGCGGCTTCCCGATGTAGCCACAACGACCATCTGCTCTCCAGCTCCCTGCCAGCTATAGGATAGTCCTGTCAAAGCAGCTGAAGAAAGGCATCCACAAAGGCGCCTTAATCATTCAGATCAGAGGACAGGCAAGGACAGCAGATTTTTTTTTCTTCATATACACATCCCCTGGCGCCTCAAAATCCTGGTTGTGGCATTCACTTGTGGTGTTAATGATGTTCATTAAAACAAGTCAGCCCGGCACAAGATAGATGGAAAATTAGTGTCTGTTTCATAAATTGACGGGACACTTTAGGTTGAATAAGCTGAGCGAGCAGTTATTGGAGTTGCGTTGCAGCAGCCGCACACAGCTGGCAGTAAGGTTATGAGCTCTTCTCACGGTAGGAGAACCTGCTTTGTGAAAAGGTTAATGTCATTTTAGGGCTGGACAGAGTGTGTTGCAGTAGGCGGCTGACCACCTGTTCAACTCCGGAGGTGGTCTACTTTTAATCTCACCTAACAGGAAACATTTGAAAGTCGAAGCTGGGTTTTTTAACAATTAAAAATTGTGTGTTAAGTAGTGTTAATAGTCATCCCCACCCATGTTTTCAAAAACTGCCAGACTCACTGCAGTCGCGTTATGAGTTTTACCTTTTAATAACTGGTAATCTCAGCAGTGTTGTGGCTACCCAGAGTTACTTTTCTCAGTATGAACACTAGCTGGTGCACAGTAAGAGGGAAATGATAGCCCCAAGGCTTTAATCTAATAGTTTGTCATCAGGATAGTATTACTTAATTTCCCACTGGGAAGAAAGTCATTATTTCTGACTATCTCAGCACTGACCTCTGGAACAGTCTCAGGAATATTATTGGTTTGAGTCCATGTTCCCATTCGTTTCCTTTCTCTTAGCATGACTTCGATGACCCTAAATGCCACTAAGACGCATGACTATCGAGGGCATGGAGCAAGCACAGGACAGACACATATGCTGGAATGAAGATGAGAGTTGCATTTACCTTTAATGTGCTACACACAGAGCACCATTATATTGATTTATTACAGGCTACATTTCAGCTTTTTCTCACATGATAAATGATCAGTGGAATGTGAGGTTATATCGATAATAGATAACTAATGGCCAGCGGTGATCTTTCATGGTTAACCTTTTCTCTGAAAAGATCAAATCCCTTTTACATGCAGCACGTAAAAAGAGAGGATGCTTAGAAAACAGTTATATGGAAATATAAATCAGCTTTTTAACTATTAATTCTCTTCTTAGGTATGCAGGACACTCTGATAAGGTCTCTCATTGCCATTATTCTCCTCTTGCATAGTTTAATTTTGTAGGGAAGCTGCTGGGACCACGGGGAAATTCTATGAAACGATTACAAGAGGAGACAGGAGTGAAGATGTCCATCCTTGGCAAAGGGTCCATGAGAGATAAAGACAAGGTAAGGCGTCTATCGATTGGTGCTGAGATATAGCTGTTTGGCTGATCAAAGATAAATATTTACAAAGACAAAGCTCTTGAAATCCTACCAAAAGCACAGTGGAATATTTTAACCAACACCATCTGAGCAGTAACTGAGATGAATAACACCCAGAATAAAATTAATAGCTTTCACTTGACAAACATATGTAGGCGAAAAATGGGAATGTTTTTCTGTGTTGTTTAATAGCATATTCTGTAATCGTCAATTATGAAGGCAAAGTAATGAATCTCTTTGCCAAAGTCATTTATTCTGCTGACATGTGGTCCCCTGGAGCCAAACTTATCCGAGCGTGTACACAGACAGCCTGCTGGATCTGGTATTCACGCTCATAACAGGTCGCACTGTGCTGCTCTAGAGTTACATTGCTATTATTACTGTAGCCTCTGATTCAGACATTCAGACATGACAAAAGACTTTCAGCCTTATCGCCTCTTTGGTGAAACTAGAGCTGCATTTCAATACATCGAGTACATATTGAGGGCAAAACAGTGCAAAGGCTGTTGGAGCAACTTTACAGAGGCTTTAACTGATTTCATTTTTTACACTTTTTTCCCTCTTTTTTTACAAGACATTTGTTATTCGAATTTACAGCTTTCTTCAGGTTTATTGAACTCGTGTAGCTTATAGCATGCTGCATAAAGTTTGGCTGTCCAACACTGCTGTTTCCTTTCACTGTCAGCATTCCCATAGCTTTGTTTGCAGCTCGCAGTTATGTGCAAAAACAAGTTCTTAAGTGTCTTTGGAGAGCACTTCCTCAGGAACATATAGCAGACAGGCATAGTTAGAGAACAACCTGTGAACATGGAGGAGCACTTAGCAGCAGGGGTTTTCAGCACATACATCACTGTTTAGTTTGGATCACCCACAAAGCAGGACAAGAACACACTACAACGGACAGTCAGGACTGCAGAAAAAAATCACCAGTGTCACCTTGCCCTCCATTCAGGGCTTATAAAAAAAAATCCAGAATCAGGAAATGAGCACACCCTGAACACGGCCACCTCCAACTCTTCCCCTCTGATTGGTGCTGCAGAGCACTGAGCACCAAAACAACCAGACGTCTGTACAGTTTCTTTCCACAGGCTGTCACTCTGATCAACACTTAAATCGCTCACATGGTGTCTGTACTAAACAGCCACCATACCTGCTACAAAAGCACGCTGTATATACTGTATGTTGTATATTCTATATACTACATACATACTGTCAAGTCCTCAAAGAAGAACACGTATTGTTATTGTCTGTTTGTCTATTGTGTTAAGTCCATTGAGTGCAGCAAAGAAACGGGAGATCAATTTCTTTTGTGTGTACACAATAAAAGTGATTTGGATTCTGTTGATATTTAACAGAAAGATAAAAACATGAACTTCCAATAAATGCCACTGGAACAGTAAATGTAATTATGTTTAATTAATTACATATGATTATGTAATTATGTTATCATCAATAACGTAATCGCAGGACCAGAGAGACTTAAACCCCTCAAACAAATCTGTTCTAATGTTCATCTGTGTAAATTATATACAGTCCATTTAATAACTGTTCTGATTAAGGTTATGAATACGTGTATTACGCAGCCTTTAGATCATATACTTGCATCTACATACACACAGACTGATGCTTAAAATAATTTAAGCATGTCCAGCTGAAGTTATGCTGTGACCCTTAGATTTTCAGTATAGGAGGTTTAGGATGATCTTGATATGTACTTAGCCATGTATGCCCAAACTAAAGAAGCTTCTGTTTTTAGACATGAACAAGTTGGATTTTTTTTTTCACACTTTCTTTTAAGATAACACGCAGCAGAAAATAGCCTGTTTCACACAGAGTCCTACCATTTTAAAAAAACTCAGTAGTGTGATTTAGACAAGCTGTCAGGATAGAGCGTGCACACGTGATGGTCACCTGCTGGAGATGAATGCACCAGACAGTTAGCTGCTCTATTCGCACATCAGCACAGTCTAACATCACACAGTGTTTTTATTAGAGAGCTGAGAGGCTAACGTCCAGTCTGGCTGCATTAGACGTTATGATTCTCACATGCACCTCGAGTCAGGTAATGTCTAGATATGTTCAGCTCTGCAGTAAATGTCTGGAAACAGCATTATTAATACAAGACACATGCAGTTATTAATATTTATTTTACCAAGATCAATATTAATGCTATACATGCAAACACATTTTTTTTTAAAAATGGACCAAATAGATTGAGATTATCTGCAGAATAGATGAAATCAGTCATTTTCTGTGTGATAATACCAAATATCAGTTACAGAAAATTTATATAACTGAATAACTGAGACTAAGTAATAAGTGTTTAAACTTTGTATTGTAAATAGAAATTAATACAATAAAAGTGACCTTTTATGGACCTAATGGTGAGATGGAAAGTCTTCCTTTTGAAGGCACTGAGATGAGGATATTTTTTTTGCACCATCTAATTCTTGGATGTACCTTGGCTGGTGCAGGAGTTCATTTACAATTTTGGCTTACTGCCACTAAGTCCATTGAGTTTGCTCATGTGCTACATTAACTTGTCTTTGGTGTGCTAAATTAAGTAAAGAGGCACTAAAATGTTAATAACAGTCAAACTGTCAGCAACATAACAGTTCATTTACCTGCATGCTTTGCTGAGATTGTTATACTGAGCAAGCGGCAATTTTAATGTTCACTATGTCCCCTGCTATGTCGCTGACATGGAAATTCATCTTGAGGAAGACACGTGTTGTTTTTCTAGTCCTTGTCCTTATAAAGTCCCCGGCTGTATTCACCCAGCACACAGGACAATAATAGACTCTTAACAGTTGACTCTTACCAACAATGGCTACATAATGATCTGATTTTGCTTGGTGTTATCTGAGGGGTATTGATTTTGTGTACGGTCTAGGCAAGTCTGAGGCATTCTGTGATGAGACTGGCTCCCAGAGGTCCTGAGTGAAAGGCTGGCAGCCTTTCAAGGCATCTGGCCACAAGGCAGTGTCGAGCAGACGCCGCCAAAGCCCTATTACATTCAAAAGCACATTGCCTACACACATTTCTGCCACCTTATCCAGTTCCACATTTAGAAGCATCAGCCCAGCAGTAGGGTAAGGAGGGTAGGCTGGGAACATTTTCACAAGAGCACCTCACAAGCTAATATTAAACCATATGCTCAATATTACACTTCGTGTACAAGTAAGAGTTTATGTGGTGCTTAATCATAGAGTTGAAAAGTCCTTATTTCACCTCTCTGGTTCCAGACTATTTCCTGGTAGTCAAGGTTAACACCGCAGGCAGGACAGAATATTGTTTATATACACAACATATAATCCTTACAGCAGTGAACCACACAATAGCTTCAATTAAGCAGGCAGTCACGCTATCTAGCGTTTCAGGGACAAATTACTGTACCAGCTTGCAGACAGATTGGTCTGCCCACATGCATGTTTTGATCAGATACACAATAACCTAGGCTCGCTGACAGAGAAAGTGAAAAATGATGACATCTTGGGAGAAATTTTTAATTAAAGCCGGCTTCTCCCAGAGGGAAGGCATCGGCCCTGTGATGCAAGGACAAAAGTTTGAAGCCCCAGATTGGCTGATAAAGTAAAGTGCATGAGTGGCACTCTCACTTCTCTTAACAGCCACCATCAAGGTGTCCTTGAGAAAAGCACTCAATACCCAACTGTTGCAGCGAAGGATGAATGAAAACAGGTTTAAAAAAAAATCCTTAGTCAGTCTTTATTCTGACATGACTGAATATTCTGTACATTGTTCAGAATGCAGCCGCTGCGTTTGTAACTAGTACAAGTAGAAAAAAGGCCTCACATCACTTCTGATTATTTGTTAAATGTGGAATTGATTTAACGCTCCTTTTAAAACACAGTTACCACTTGCCCCGAGCTATACTGCAGATCTTTTAAGCCGTTAATGTCAGTGTGAAGCCTAAGGCAGGTCTCTGCAGGGCCCAGGTGAAGAATTAAAGGTGCTCCTGTGAACAGGAGTTTTGTGTGGGAGTCTGTATTGAAAACATGTTTACTTCGGTGCACAATGTAAGATTGAGATCAGCGCAGTGTGCCCTATCCAAACTGAACTTTCTCTCCTGAAATTCTTTCTTTTTGCCCTGCATCTTTGCTAAATGTGCAGTGCTGCGTTGCTTTAAAGCAGTGGTTGTTATTATTTCCCTGGCATGACTTTCTCCATAAGCTGACAAAAACTCACTTCCATATCCCACAGCTTTTACCAAATATTAACAATGATAGGGGAAATGACTACTAGAAAAGCATCCAGCTGGAATTCTAGCAAGAATGGAAATCAGTGTGATAGCTTCAGCAAGCATTTGTTCATTTTCCCATTTAACTTAATTTTGATGGATATTTTCCTCTGGCAATCCATTACCTTTCTCTTCCATCTCAGAATATTTATCGAAAGGTTAATGCCTCACCTGTCCACCAGGAGACCTCACTCTGTCTGCCTGCTTAGTACACCTGCTCCTCAACCACCCTGAAATCTGCAATAAACACATAACAAAAAACTGATATCAAAATTAATAATTAATCAAACAGCTCTTTGATAATCCAGCAATTTATGCAGTAGTGCAATTACTATGTGTTAACCCGAAGCTTGTATTGTGCTCTTTCAGTCAAGACCACTACAATAAAAAGACCATTCTTCAACATGAAGTAAATGATATCTGGCGGCATGACTCTGTTCAGGGACCCCCTTCGCGCCTGGCATGTGCAGACGTGGAAAGCATAATGCGGGGAGAGCACACCTCCCCGCCCTTTTCCATCTGCATACACGAGGAGCTTGAGGCAGGGAGAATGATGGGAAGCCCCCGGCACAGAACTGATCAGTGACAATAGATAAGACATAAAAAGCATGAAAAGGAGGAGCTGGGGTGGAGGTGGCGTTCCAAAGCAGTTTACAGATGTGCAGCATCTGTAGGGAGGATAAATGGCACCTTGATTTATTCAAATTAAACATTTATATTAAAGATATTAATTTGGTGAATTTCTAAAAAAAACACACAAAAAACTTCCCTTCCTCTTCTATTTTTTACAGGAAGAAGAATTAAGGAAAAGCGGGGAGGCCAAATACGCCCATCTGAGTAACGATCTGCACGTTTTAATTGAGGTCTTTGCTCCACCTGGAGAGGCCTATTCCCGCATGAGTCACGCCTTGGAGGAGATAAAGAAATTCCTAGTACCAGTAAGTTTAATACTTTACACGATTTTTCTTTGTAATTTTTATTCCTACACCGTCCTGTACAGTACAAACAAGCGCATTTACTGCTGACTTGACCATTTCTTCATCACCCTTATTAGCATGCAGCAGTACTGAGTTTACAGTATCGGGGGTTTGTTTAAATAAGAGGAAGATACGAGCGTGAAGCTTTTCTCTGCATTACAACTACCGTTCGACACTACATGCCCTTAGTTACAAATGAAAAATAATGTATTCAGCAATTAAAGTGCAGTATGGAACAACTTCCAAGACTCCAGCAACCTAGCCTGGAGAACTTAGCAATAATTAATGTGCATGTTGTGTACTCTCGCTGAGTTTAAGCTGTAAATATTAATCAAGCTTTGCAAATGTGACAAGTCTAATAGAGGAGCTGTGCTGCATGAGTCTGCTTTATGAAGTTCATGCTTCTTGCTATACTGAACCAATATTCATGCAAGAATTTTGTCTTGGTGGGCCAGGAGGATGATGATACCGCACTGAACAAAAGCAGCTACTAATGACTTCACAAAGTCTGCCAAAAAACAGTAGGGAAGTACCTGATTATAGATCCGCTCCTGATGTTTCTGTGTGCACGCTTTTAGGGAGAATGCTCGAAAACAGTGGTTAAACACTCCATCAGAAGTTAAGCTAAAAGCCAAGAGAATCTATTTATGTGTTTGTTGGCTGGTGAAAGGGAAAACTGATGGGAACAATTTTACCACTTTCAGTTCCTTGGTGCATTCTTGCTGCTCCTAACACAAACTTGTGAACATGTGACTCATTACCAAGTGGTGCAAAACAACCACGAGAACTTACCCGTGCTGTAAAGTGTTGCATGCAAAGCAATTAGTTGAACCTTTAGCAGCTTATGTTTAAACCTGCTTTTCTAAGCCTTTTCCCCCTTAGTTTCCTATTTTTGCACCTGTGAGAAACTCAGTAATCTCTTCTAAAAAAGGACCCCTCTTACTTTTTTGTAGTAAACTGCATTATTTGATGCTAATCAGTGTGTACACAGGACCAGCCGTGATATAGGACTAGTTGTTTTTTAATATATCCACTCATTCAGAGATTTTAGGTTAGTTATTTTAGATCTTTTGTAAAGATTTGTCTGCAAAATGACCTGGGAAAGAAGCAATTAGCTTTTAATTGCAGTAATCCGAAAATGATTACCGTGGAAGTACATTTTGGGCAGGTGGATGTTAACAAAAATGCTCCTTTAATCCAAAATGAATGCAAGATTAAGAAAACTGTTAAATGTTGCTAGTTAATCAGACATTTCCAACACTAATTTCACGCTGAGTTAGAAAAATAAACCCCGTATTTACTGAAATTTGAAAAAAACACAACGCAGTAAGGTAGGCAACATCAAAATTCAGCTTACACCTTCTCCACATGACAATAAAATCACATTAAAAAAACTTTAGTACCAATTTCAGAGCACATGTCCGCTGCCTCGGGCATATTATTAGGATTTTGCAAATAAACTGCACATAATGCAACACAGCAGGCATCTGTCAGTAGTAGTAGTGACAGATGTTTCACGCCTCAGGTGAGGAGTGGCATATACATGTCCTGCTATTTTTTTTTAAATTGCTGCATAATGCATTAGGAGCTGCATTGTAAAACATGTTGTCAGAGACGTGCTCTGATAAATCGTGAAAAGCAACATATGGTTACAGGTGTATTTGCGGTGTACTCATGCATATGTGAAAGAAAAGTTGGATGAAGCCTTTGTGGACCCAGAGTGAGCTGAGCAGTGTCTAGTAGCCGAAACCAAGTAAAGAAACCAAGCTTAGCAATGCTGTCTTTAAAGACACAACTATAGTAGAACAGGATGCACAGTGCCAGAGCACTACAAAATGAACTCTAGCAGGCCACTGGTATGAATGCCTCTAACCAAACAAACACAAGCAACTTTCATGAGGGAGGCCAGAGGCCCAGACGTCGTCTAATGAGCTCTGTGCTCACTGCTCAATAC
Source organism: Maylandia zebra (assembly GCF_041146795.1). Lineage (NCBI taxonomy): Eukaryota > Metazoa > Chordata > Actinopteri > Cichliformes > Cichlidae > Maylandia > Maylandia zebra. Next base: position 20,454,767 of record NC_135179.1, on the reverse strand, counting down.
TATGGGAGCAGATTGGCCTTTGCCATAAAATACCAGAATTGGCAGGTCCACCACTGGTGCCCTGTGCTTTTCACAGATGAGATCAGATTCACCTTGTGCACATGTGAGAGTCATGAAAGGGCCTGGAGAAGCAATGGAAAACTTTATGTTGTCATTGTTCAGCATGCCCAGTTTTTTGTGGATCAGTGATGGTCTGGGGAGGCACATCCATGGAGAGATCCACAGACCGCTACAGGCTAGGCAACGGCACCCTGACTGTTGTCAGGGACCTATTGTCAGACCATATGCTGGTGCTATAGTTGCTGGGTTCCTCCTAATGCCAGAGTATCCAGGCAGTTCCTGGAGAATGAAGGAATTATACCATTGATTGTGCCTGCCTAACATGAATCCAATAGTACAAATCTGGAACATTATGTTTCCGTCCAACCAACATTGCCAGGTTGTGCATCAGACTATCTGGAAGCTCAGTGATGCTGTGGTCCAGATCTGGTAGAAGATCAAAGGACCACATCATCAGGAACATGCCCACGCTTTGTCAGGCATCTATACAAGCATGGGGGGGGGGGCACACAAACTACTGAGTATTATTTTGAGTTGCTGCAATGAAATTTCCTTCTATAGGTTAATACATCATATTTCTATCAAATGATGCAGCATCCTTCTGTTTCTAACACATCCCACCCCATATCATTATAGCACCCAGCATGTTTTTTCCCATTGAGATCTGATGTGTTTTCAAAATGTTCCTTTAATTTTTTTTCCTTTTTTTAAAAAAAGCCCTAAAATATCCATCTCCTAAGAAACTTGGCAGCTGAAAAATGGGGGAAAAAAAGAAAAACCCCAAAGCCACAACAGTCTCTCAAGAGCACACTCCCAGCAGTATAGCAGAAGTTTACTCGGTCCTTCTCATCTTCACTTGTCTCTTTGGTCTCTCTTTGCCGAGTCTCCTGCTATTGCCAGAGCTCACTCCTTCTCTGTGCCAGGCATTCATCCCAAGAAAACAACTCCATGGCCTCCCAGCCCTGGGTGCCTTTGCCCATCTTTTTTTCCTTGCTTTGTTGTGGCGCTTTCCTGTCTCCATTTTTAAACATGGTTGACAGGGCAAGTGTGCCTCATTGCATTCATTTGGTAGATGCTGGAAGGACGTTAGACAACCCCCCAAAAAGTTTCAGAAAACATACAAATATCATACCAAAATAAAAACATGAAAACTATAAAATAATAAAATCTATTAGCAGTAAAATATTACGATGTGGCACCAGGTGACACATTAACCAAAACTTGCATCACAGGTTTCTTGGATTGGTTGTTAGTATAATTAACTACATAGGGACCCATGCTGAATGTCAAATTACTGTAAAGAAAGATCAAACTTGTTTTTCGCACCCTTCTTCTTTCTGCTCTGATTGACTCTCTGTTGGAGCTGGCCTCAAGTGGCCATTTGAGGAACTGCAGTTTATTGCAGGGGTCAGGTTCCATACTGTTTTATACTTGACACTGACTATTTTGTAAGAGCCTAATTATATTCAGCTACTCTTTTAATATGTTCAAAACAGAGGTTTCTTTTCAGCTCAATAGGAAATGTAGAGTGTAGCTCATACAGAAGTTGATCATCCTGCCACAAACATGCTCGATTTGAATCAGAGCTCCCCCGTGGAAACCTACCACTGACTCCCGCTGGCATTTTGCTGGATTATGCTTCATAAACCAACATGATGCAGCAGGCAGAGTCACAGAGATGCGTAGCTGTCTACCACAATGCCACATGCGTGCTATGGTCACTTTTAATTAGACATTAGCATCAGTTGATCATTTGTTGGCCATCAGAAACAGAGCACATACAACTAGATCTGAATTTTGTCAGAAGCTGATACAGAAAGCTTACCAGGACTTACAATGAAGCAGAATTGCAAATCAGAAATCAGTCCTGTTAGCTCACAATTTATGCATCTAAAAAGAAAAGAAAAGCCTAATCAGTGCGTTACTGTAAAGACAGACGCTTGTGAGGCCTTCATCTTGGGCCAAACTGCAATGGAAGCATTTTGGCAGATAGCCGGTGACACAGATACTTTAATGAGATATACACTGCTTATTTGTTTTTCCATAAAGTCAAACAAAATTAAAACTGCTGTAAAAACTGACCCAGGTGTGCTTGGGTTTACTCATACTGCACTATCCTAATTATTTGGCCCAGACGTCCTGGGTGAGGAAGCTTAGAGACCACCTAAAAAATTGGTCAGGGATGTAGAGTTAAATATTCTGCATTATTATCTCCATAATAGAGCCAGACTGTGCACAGCTAATTGCTGTTTGTGTTGAGCTAACTTTGAAAGAACTTGTAATGTGAAAGAACTTAAAAAAAAAAGATGCATTAGTTAGAATTTGATTCTTTAATAGAGCTTATCATTGTATTATATACAACTGGTGTGCAAAAAATATGAAGTCTTTTATCTAGTACAGAGGACAAGATATGTCTGAGCACTTTTCCTGAGGCAGTCTATTCCCCACTCTTTGTTAGATACACCTTTCAGGCGCTTGGTAATGCAAGTGTCTAACCAGCCAGTAACATGGGAACAAGTCAAAGCATTTAGTCATGTGAACATTGGCAAGACAAGCTGCCGACTTTCAAACTGAGCATCGGAATGGGGAAGAAAGGTGACTTTGAATGTGACATGGTTGTTTATCAAACCAGTCAAAATATTGCCTGGTTTAATGAGTCTCAATTTCTGCTGCAGCATTTGGATGGTGAGGTCAGAATTTTGTGCAAACAACATGATCCATCCTGCCCTGTATCAACAGTTCAGATTATACTCGAGGATATATGGGAGGGATAATTCACTGGCGCACTTTGGGCTCCTCAGTACCACCTGAATATAATTCAAATGCCACACCATACCTGACTATGTCCATGCCCTTATGACCACAGTGCACCCATCTTCTGAGTCTTAGTATAACTAAGTGTTAATAGGAAAATTGTACTTAGTAGTCAGTATAATCTTTTAATGATATAAGTTTGCATATGGTAGAATACTGCATGTAATCATTTGTGTGTAGAAGTATATAGTTGGTGGCATATTGAAAGAATGTCTCATCCTAGGAGGTCTGTAACATTCCAGGGTGTTCACCCCCACATCCTAGGAGCATGGGAGAGGTCGTACCTTGTCTTATTGTTTTACGGTAGGATTAACGTAGCTATGTCAGTTTTAGTCTAAGTGCCTTCTTTACATATAGATGAACTGTTGGATTTTCCAGACCAGCAGGTTAAGGGAAGTCGTTTATGGGGTCACACACACACACACGTACACCTCCACATTCCAATGTAAGGAACAAACGCTCACTGAAGTATAAATAAAGACCGGGGCAGTTTCTCAGCGCGAGTCTCAGTTCTGGAGACTGCCCTTGCTAGCAAGAAGTTCTGTGTGTTTCTCTTCTCTGAGTCTTTACTGAAGAAGTGTTTTAGAATATATTTCTTAACACTAAGTCAAGTTGCTTCCAGCAGGTTAACACACCATGTCACAAAGCTTAAATGATCTCAAACTGGTTTCTTAAACATCTCAGGGAGTTTACTGTACTCAAATGGCTTCCACAGTCACCAGATCTCAGTTCAACAAAGCACGTTTGGGATGTGGTGGAACAGAAGATTCACATCATGAATGTGGAGCTGATAAATCTGCATGTTTTTATCACGTCAAGATGAACCAACATCAGAGGAACGTTTCTAGCACCGTTTTGAATCTATACCACAAAGAATGAAGGCAGTTCTGAGGGTCCAGCCTGGTACTGGCATAGTTTACCTGATGCATAGCACCCACATTTAAACATAGATTTTGTTAACACCTTCAAATTCAAATACATACATTCACACTGCCAGACATTTCTACGAATCCAGTGAGTCTCTGAGTACACAGCTTTTTGATTCTTCAAACACAATAATAGCACTAATAGCACGACTCTACCCCTTAAATGCATTATGTTGGGAAACAAAACAATCTTATATAATCACTGTAATCCAACAAATGTCACACGATTTATTCAAAAGCTAAGACTGATCCATTTTCTTTGGTTTGTTCATGTCTTTTAATATGATGTTTTTGTTGGATAAATGTATTTACCTTGTTCAATACTGCCGCAGGTGTCAAAGGTGATCTGACATGACAGCGTCACTTATAATAAAGCTGATGATTGAAGAATGCCAAATTAATTTGACTTGTTATTTTCTGGCCACAGAGACAAATAGCTGGCAGACGCAAACATCACAATGATTGGTAACACTGCACTTCATGTGTTGACCTCTTTAAGTCTAACTTAAGCTCTGTGAAGGGCATTGCATGTGTACAAGGTCATGCATGGTCAGAATTAATCACAGTGTGCAAACAATCTGGCTCGAGAAGCCTCAGCTTGGGCTTTATCTCTGTATACTCATGTTAACACCTTTGTCAACAGTCTACTTTCACAAGCTCTGGCAGGTTTGTTGAGCTTTGAATGAGCTGCCAGATTTCTTATTAAGAGCTCTGCCAGTCTCCTTGAATTAAACAGAATGCTGTAGGCCTTATTTGTTCATTATAAGAACGTGCACAGTCTGTCACATGTCCACCACCATGGTTTCATTTTCTTCTTTCACGGTATGTTGGTGTCAGTGTTTTCAGTCTTTATAATCTGTTCATCATATGGCCTGTGCATGACACACAGCCTGTTACTGTAAATGAAGACATGTCTGACATGCTGCAGTTTAATGAATGCTCAGTTTTGCTGCAACAGTATCGAATGTGTTCACATTCACCGAATCAAGGTTGCTCACTATAACAATGATAAAAATTTCTCTTTTTTTCCACCTCAAAATCATGCTCCATTAACTTCTTAAGAAACAGTGAAGGTCAGACATGTAAAGAAGGAGAAGACAATTTAAGTAGAGAGACACTAACCTCTTGTTTTTAGATATTCTTTCTATGGTTTGAAAAATGAACAGTGTGTGCTGCAAATCCTTCGACAATATGTGGCTGAAAAATTTGATCCTGAGGAAAATTATGAATAAATTAAAGAAGAGCGTGATTGCAGATTTGTCTGCTAAAACTGACGACTGATAACAAGTCTGCAAAAAGGGTTACATTTCACACATTTAGACAGTTAATGAGTTCAGATTTTTTTGTGTTCACACAGAATTAGTTTAATCTAATAATAAGCTTTTGTTGAAGATCTGATTACATTCAGTCCTAACTATGCAAATCACAGAGTGGGTAAAGGATGTCTTGTAATATCCTCATGACTAAATGTGATGTGATCCATAAGCCTGGCCTGTAGGTAGGAAAGGACTAAACTCCACGTCAGGGGTATTGAACCTGTGCCTCTGGCTCCTTTGTCCACCCGCCCATGACAAAAAAAACAGATGACTTTGAAAATAGAAATAAAAAATTGCATTTTTAAACCATTTTTATATTTATTTAACATTGTTGTAAATGATAACTTGCATTGATTGTCCCCTAAACATAATAACTGCTGATGCCACCCTTGGCAGCAAAAACTGTAATCAAGCATGTGATAACTGGCAATGAGTCACATTATTGTGGAGGAATTTTGGCCCACTCTTCTTTGCCAAATTGCTTTAATTCAGCCACATTTAGGGCTTTCCAACATTAGGAGCCTGTTTACGGTCATACCAGAGCATCTCAATGTGATTTGAGTCTGAAATTTGTCTAGGCCACTCAAAAAAACTTAATTCTGGTTTTGTTTTTGAAATTTTTTGGTTCATTGTCCAGCTGCATAACCCAAGTGAGCTTGAGCTTCAGGTACAAACTGGTAGACGGACATTCTCCTTCAGGAGTAGAGAGCAGAATTCATGGTTCCATCACCAAGCAGCAAAGCAGCCCCAGACACTACCATCACACTACCACAGAGTTTTTTATGAAAAACTCTGTTAGTTTTGCAGCAGATGTAACGGGTCTGAAACCTCCCAAAGAAATTCAGCTTTTATCTCATCAGTACACAGAACATTTTCACCAAAGTCTTGGGGAACATCAAGATGTTTTTTGGCAAATGTGAGCCTTTGTGTTCTTTTTGGTCAGCAGTGGTTTTCTCCTTAGAACTCTCCCATAGATGCCATTTATGCCCAGTCAGTTTCTTATTGTTGAGGAAAAGAGGCCTGCAGCTCTTTAGATGCTTTTCCCTGCTCTTTTGTGACCTCCTGGATGAGTCATTGAAGCGCTCTTGGAGTATTTTTGGCAGACCCACCAATCCTAGGAAGGTTCACCACTGTTTTCTCCATCTGTGGATAATTGTTCTCACCATTGTTCACTTGAGTCCCAAACCCTTAGAAAAGGATTGTAACCTTTTACGGACTGATAGATGTCAATGCATTTGTTTCTAAGCCTGTTCTTAAGGGTTTTTTAAATCATGACATGATGTGTTGCTTTTTGAGGACTTTAAGCCTACTTCACTTTGTCAGACAAATTGCATCCCTTCCCTTCTCTTTATCAAGGAGAAGGGAAGGGATGCAATTTCCTTTTTACACAGGGCCACATAAATTTGAACATCTGTTTCCCCCCTTAATAAATAAAATCATGATTTAAAACGTAGATTTTGTTTTTATTCGGGTTATCAGTGTCTAATATTAAAATTTGTTGGAATGTGAAGTGTGACAAATGTGCACATACAATGGACACCACAAATTGGCTCTTTCATGAGTAAAAGTTGAAATTGCTGCTCATAGTAACATATATTGGGTTTTTATGTTTGTTCGAGAGGACGTATTTTTCTTGGGGCTCTCCTTTTAGTCTGTGACACCAGATCATGCGGTCGTAATGTGCTGTCATAAGCAGTGACAGCCAAAGAAATCTGTTGCTGCCTTGGTGTCATTATAGAAACATTTCGCCCATGGTATTGAATCCCGTGGACTCGGTTTAAGTGTTTCGTAAAAAAAAAAAAAAAAACCCACACTTGTTTATCTGTCACCAGTGACAAGATAATGAAGGCTGTTTTGTCCACTCCCTTATCTGCTGTGTCGCGATCCATATCATGTTGATAGCGGGCTGAGAAAAATGGTTCAGAATCGCAAGATAGCGATATTCCACGCAAAGTTGTTGAAAGTGTCAATTACAGTCTGTGTGCAGACAAATCAAGGGCTATTTTTGTATTGCATTAAAGTGAGAAAAATATTTGTCTGATTTAATTTCCCGTTTCTGTTCTCCTCATCCAACATCAAGATAAATTTTGCCCTAAATTTTTTGGTTAGACACCTTTTCTTTTTAAAGGCCATCTGGGAAGTTAACACTAGTCTTCGAAACCTAAACAGGAAAATAGTTTTTCTTCTTTCCCCAACAAACCCGCGGCTCATTTGAGAAATATTTATTGCCTTTTTCTCCACCACTAATCTTTCCTCTGCGTTTTGAGTCAAACCATAACCAAAAGATTCTTCACTGGCTAGTCACCGCTCAGCAAAGCCACAAGCTCCCCTTGGGTGTCGAGATAATTTTAATTTGATGACATTTGCTGCTGTTGCAAGCATCTGTTGCAGTCAGAAGACAAATGACCTTCTCTGTTTTGTTTTCTTACGAGACGTGCTGCATTTTGTTTCCACAGGATTACAATGACGAGATCAGGCAGGAACAACTCCGAGAGTTATCCCTGTTGAACGGCTCTGACGAATCAAGCAGAGGGAGGAGTGTTCAAGGGAGGTGTCTACGACCAACAACCGCAATAACCACAAGGTAAAGTTTTAATTACACTCACAAGCACACATAAATACATAATATTTATACAGACACTTCTCATCCTAATTATTAGTTTATTTAAATTATTTTTTATTTTTGGTGTTTTATCATTTTTACTGGTGTGTTTCTTGTGTGATATTTAAAACCATTTCATTTTATTTCTACTCTTTTATGAATTCACTTGCTTACATCTGTGCAAAAGCCAAACTCACATTTCATTTCTTTATATTCTGAACTGCATTTTTTCAAGTCTTCTTAAACTATACTTTTATGTTTGAAGGTCTTTCCGAGTTTTTCCTTTGGACACTGGCTGGTTTATTACCAGTTTTTAAGCGCAGACTTTGTACTTGACCACTTGTTTGTTAGGCCACTTAATACTGACCTATGGAGCATTCAAGCATAAAAAAATCACCCAAACCAGTCTCATGTTTACACAAGAAACAATTCTAAATTGCTTCAGGCACTTTTTACTTTGTAACTTCTTGGCTGCTGCTAAAACTTCTTTAGCTGAAGTATCCGAAAATACTGGAATTTACCATGAATGGCATAAAATAGTATTTTTGCACCAACAAAGTGATTCCTAAAGAGCTTGTTGCTGAAAACTTGGTATATCTACAGCAACAGTATCTCAAAGTCATGTCTTTAAGAAATAGCAAAAAATCCAGCAAAGATGGAATACAGGACCTGAAATATGCGTCTACTGTTCGCCCAACCTCATTAGAAATCATCACCATGGAAGCACAGCTGTCAAAAAGCCATTCTTAAACAAGGGAAACAGGAAGAAAAGGCTGAGGTATGAAAAATTACACAACAACTGATTTTAAAATCAGCAGCAAAAAGGTCTTTTGGTACTCCATATTCCATATCTATAGTCTATATTCTTCTGTAAAACATGACAGGGGCTACGTCATGGTTTAAGGCTGGTTTAAGAAAAACAAGATCTCTCATGTCTAATAGTCAATGCAATAAAAATGTGTAATTTTATGCATTTGCAGGTAATACAGAGCCTAGCACCTAACCTGCTCTGAATGACAAAATAAATGTGTTAAAAAATAACAATGAGGCACCCACCTTCATGGTGAATTTTGACATTAATTGGTTCACCTGTACATGTTTCTGTATTTTATGCAAACCAGTTGTGAGTATTCCTAATCATATTGTATTTAATATTTTTTAATGGTTTCTTTTCATTTTTTTAAAATTTAAAATGTGAATTGTTTTCCGCGTAGCTCCTGTAGGCCAGCCTATGCAGAAACAATAAATGCTACAGAGCATTTCATTGGATCAGACGTTCACGCATCCCTCTATAAGTCTCCTTTTGAATTATTTATTTATCTAATTGTTGAGCAAACTGACCTTAATCTATGTGAGCTATGAAAGTCCCTCTGGAATAACCAGGTAGAGTGTGCCATGAAAGCCTGGCCTATTTCTGGCAGCACATCCATATGAGCAAAATCCACCAGCAACATTGGGACGCTCCCAATTCACCACCAGTACCACCACTTTCTTTTCCAGATTTTCCCCTTATGCTGCAATGATAAGCGATTTTTGTAAATCTCCATTAAAAATATGCACCAATAATTCCCATTTGAGTGTCTGTATTTTTGGATCACAATAGGTTGCCAGCTAGTGAAGAATAAGCTGGAGGAAGACAAATTGCCATACCCTAGCTGTATCATGCTGTAAAAATGTAAGTTAGCAGAAAATAGGCATCTTTGCAATGTTAAATCCTCCCTGCAGTCCCTACACCGAGCATGAAGTCGAGCTGCTGGATAGTCAGACTTTTATATATAGAAACAACCTACCTTAAATTCCTCATGTCTGCCCCAGCCCTTTGGCCCTTGCTCTCCACCGGTGCATGTCAAGTAACAACTTGCTGTATTTGAAAACTATACCTGTCCGCCTGCAGCCTGACATTAATCAGCGGTTTCAGGCAGATGTGTTATCGTGCAAACGGAGACATGACATCGCTCTGTCACATTTTTGAAATAACCATGTTGCATCCCACAGGCATGTTTGCAGAGCAGACAAAACACAAAGTGACACTCGTCACCCTTCTGATCATAACAAGATCTACCCCAGTGCTGTGTTTATCTTATGTTTCACCTGAGCACAGTGTAAGGCAACCACCAGCTGTGGCAGCGTGGACGTATGCAGCACTAAAAAGGATTTAAATATAGTTTGAGGGGTTTTTCTTCTTCTTAATTCCACTTTCCCACTTAATTTACTGTGGCTTATTTATGAGTGTTGCACAGCAAGGTTCTTAGGGCAATGTTGAGGCCATGTTTGTTTGCTTTTTTTGCTTTACCAGGGGCCACAGAGGCGCGGGAAGGAGCGCGGCAACACCTCGGGGGACAGCGACGGCAGCACACAGCAAACTTCCCACGACAGTTTTGACGAGGGAGGTACAAGTCCCGAGAGCCAGAGGGGCAGCAGCAGCAAGTGTCGGATACAGGCCCCCGCTGTTAGCAGTCACACATGAATCATATGACGACTATGTAAGTCCAATCCTCTTTGCACACACTGAAAAGTATAGCTGATAGTAATTTTACTTGAAGTGTGTGTAAATCAGACTTGATTTACTTCCCTTTCATGTAATCTGGATGATTCGTGCTTTGCATGGAAAGGTAGGGCATTCTGGGACATCTTTAAAAAGTAGGACAAGCAAGTATTACATTGTATATTTGCCTATTTTAAATGTTAAAAAGTTGCAGAAGCGTATAATGATGGTTTTGGATCATTGAGTTCGACATAGTTGCAGGCAGTGATCGGTTTCCCTTTATCTCGTTTAAAAGCACAACATATTTTCCAAACTTATGATAACTAATGATAATTTGTCACACTAACTTAATAAAATGTTTGTTTGTTTTTTGTGTTCAAAGTAAGATTAACCTGTAAACAAAGTTTTCAAAGAAAAGGAGGCAAGAACCTGAACACATTTTTCTTGTTTTTCACCGTTGCCTCAGTTCTGCCACACAGGCAAGTCATGCTTTGACCTGACCAAAAAAAAGCCTTAAATCGAGTATCTTTAACTGTGTAGCCTGATTTATTTTTGGCTGGCTCGGGTTAAGCCATCATAGACTGTGCTGAGGTTTGATATGTCTCAGCTTTAAACTCTGTTTATAGTGACAAACCTTCATCCTTGTACCCAGACACTATTTTTGACTGCTGTGCACAGCTTTTTAATATGGTAATTTGTGTGTTTATTCCTTACCCTGTTTTTAATTTGATGTATTTATTTATTTATTTGTTATGAGATATTTTTCAAAAAAAGAATTCTGAAAGCGTTATCGGCCCTCTTTGAGAGCCACTGTATTAGATAAGTATTTTTGCACCACTTGCACATACATTTATGCTAACTACAGACTGTTTGAGGAACAGCCCAGTTTAGGTAGTGTAGTATCCCAAGTTTCCATGTACATCCATGCAGGTGAGGAATCTGACCTGGAATCTGAGAAATGATTAGCAAACAGACCAGCTTACATACTGTTTAAAACACAGGCTATTTGAAAATAATTACTGGTGTTATTGGTTTGGAGTTTAATTAAAAAAACATTCATGTGAGCTATGGGAACTCTCTTTGTCTCCTTAACCCTGTGTCATATTAGACACGTGAGTTTTTGTGCATCAGCAGTGTGATATTTGGCTGTTTTTGCCCCGAAAAACCCTGAACAAGCAAAACCAGCACATTTAATGCAATAATTATAGCAAACATGATACAAATAAAACACTAAATTATTATTTTTTATTTGCCCTAAGGTCCAATAAACACTCCACTTTTTAAAAAATTCTAATTTTCTGACAATTATTTAACGGTTCAGGCTTTGCACACCGTAAAAAAAAAAAAATCCTAAAAAAACAGTAATATTCCGGCAGCTGGGATGACAAAATAATACCAGAAAATAACTTTCCCATGAAAATACGGTTATTTTCAGTAATGGCAATATAGTTTGTTGCCCTAATTTTACATGGGATTTTGCCTTTTTCAAGTGCTTTTAAACATTAAATTGGGAACTATTTAATGTGATTAAACAATGAAACTACCTATAAAAAAGGTCAATGAATGTGGCAATATGAATAATAATATTTAAATGTACAGAAATATACAGTTAACAGTTGGTTTAAATAACAATGGATTGCATTCATATAGCACTTTATAAAACCCTCAAAGCGCTTTACAATTCCACTTTATAATTCCCCTCAGGGTATCACCATTAGGTGGTAGGTGAAGTGTCTTGCCCAAGGATACAACGACCGAGAGTGTCCGAGCCGGGACCCAAACCGGCAACCTTCTGATTACAAGGCGAACTGCCAACTCTTGAGCCACGATCACCCTAACTAACAATAATGATAATCATTGTAAAAAAAGTTTATACGAATCATTTTATATATTTTTCCATAGCATTACATTTGGATTTAACAGTTCAATCTTTCAAATAACGGACAAATATTTGTGAAATTATGATGCATTTGTGAATGTATTTTAACAATCAAAATATGCATATGTATAGACAGTAGGGCTGCCACAAACGATTATTTTGATAGTTGACTAGTCACCGATTACTTTTGCATTAGTCAACTAATCAGATCATGCATCCATTAGACGTACAGCATACATCTGCTCTTATATAACTATCATTAGCTTACAGCTTTAAGTGTTTAAGGTAAGTGCTAACTAAAAATAAAGACAAGATGATAGTTTATTAAATTTTAATGAAATTTGCAGATTGTTTAGGTGAAGTTTAATAAACTCAGCCATCTGCTCCTTGCTATCTAAAAGAAAAACAGCACACCGGAGTATATTCTCGAGCATCTCACACTTCTGATGATCAGTTGCCTGGTGACGTTTATTCAGCTGTGTAAAAACTATAACTTTAATCTCAGACAAACTGACTTACTCAGGAACAAATAAAATATTAAAAAAAGGCCAAACAATAACATTGTTAAGTTATCTAAGTGACTTATATATGTTTAACCTGTGTAGCGAAAGACGGCGGTGGGTGTTCTCACGGGCTCTAGTGAGCCTTGCCCCCGGCTAGCTATCGAGCTAGTGGGTAACAGACGTCTCGGAAAACGTCGGAGCGCTTTTGAAAATATGTGGTGTCTTGATAAACTGAGAAGATATTTGAGGTTTACACAGCTACGTTCTCGCCTGAAAATATGTTAAACGTTTATTTTGTGACCCAGAAAGAATAATAAGTGTAATATTAAAACTAACTAGCTGCCGCCATTGTTGGAAACTGAGCTGGGCTGGCTATGAATTCTGGGACAGAGCTACTTCTTCTTCTTCGGGGTTTAACGGCAGCTGGCATCCTTGTACATGCAGTGCTGCCATCTTCTGTTTCAGTCCGTTATTACACTCTTAAATCCTGCTACTTATTCCTGCGTCTTTTGGGATCTTACAAAGCTTCAAACGACACGTCGACGATTTTGATAGTCGACGTAATCGTGATTAGTCGACTAATCGTGGCAGGCCTAATAGACAGATACATTTAAAAAACAAGAAAATTATGTTTTATTACTTTACAGTGATTTTACGTTCATTTACATTTGACGTAAAATCACAGTCTATTTATGTGAATTTAATGATATTCTAGAAGAACAGTACAAACCTGTAAAATATACAGTAAAATACTTTTATATCACAATTTTTTTTTACAGTGCAGGGTTAAGTAAATTGTGCTGTAAATGTAAGAGAACATTGTACAGTGGGTTATCAGAAACCCGTGAAGCTCTGCATTGGGGATACAGTCGCCGCACTATCAGCTTGTGAAGAGAAAATGCTGCATTTCAAGGCATAATCAGTGCCTTGACCGGCGTTCTGTAAAATCTTTTATATCACTTCATATAATGCCATGTTCTGTATCCAAAAAAGAAATAAATCTTCAAGGCTTCAGTTTAAAAGTATGTTGTCTTCAGATATCACAAATTTCTCAAGGTCATTTTTCAAAAGACTACACAAGGTGAGCTGTAAGTTTCATCCAAATGAAAAAAGGCAACACTTTTACCAGCCTATTTCCTCAGAGCCTTCCTGCTAAGAAAAGCCCCCATGTGTGCAGGCAATTGAAGATTGGGCTGTCTGCATGGGGAAATGCACAAGCGCAGTCTCATTACCAAACCAAATTGAGTTCTGATGTAGAGCCTGTGTATTTCTGTGGAGTGAAGAAGCGGGGCATTTCTTCTCTTTGTAATTGGAGGTTGGAAAGGAGGGTGGGAGCACAGAGACTAGGGGATTATGGAAAGATGAGTTTGTCCTGAACATTCTCTTCACTCATATCTCGCTTTGCTATTTTTTTCTACTACATTACGCAATTTTCCTTAAGCATGTTTCCAGATTGCAGCAAGGACTTTTTATGCAGGTCCTGGCTTTTTTTATTATTATCATTTTCTTCCTTCAATGAGTGTACATGATGCTGTATGACTTCTTGTTATTTCGCTACAAGAAGCCTGCAAAGAACAGTCTATTGAAACACGACAATATATCAGCAGCAGTTGCTGTGATTTTGTTGCTACACCCTGTATTTGTCTTTAGGAAAATATAGCGTGTATCAGTATTGTGTAATTTCTCCGGAGACTGTTGATTGATGGACTCTGTCAAACTGTCAGTCTGTCTCATAAATGCAATACTGTGAGAAAGTCTATAATTGTACCTAATCGAGGGTGGTATTGATTTATAACTTCAAAGGAAAGCACAAGGAAGCTGGCGGTTATCGTGTATCATTGTTTGCTTTATAATTTATGAACAAAGTGCTTTCTCTCTATCTTTCTCCCACAAATCTCACCTTGCTGTATCCTTTACACCAGCGCTCTTTCCTCCTTCCTGCCAGACCGAAGCTCTTTGTGAACCGATTCCAGTTAGTGATGCTACAATTTTCACATCATCAGTCAAAGCCAGAGATACGTGCTCCTTCATTAACATAACCATGCTGAATGGCTTTTTTTAAAAGTCATATAGGCAGCACACAGTGGGGGATCTGCTTCAGATGTGTTATCATTATTCGAAATACCCTTTTAGGAGCATCGGGATGATCACTGTGAAGTCTCTGGACTATTACCTGCACCTATTCTTACTTTGGCGCCTCCGGAAATCATGGACGTTGCATTAGGGAGCTCGGAGGATGCCGAGTTCTTACGTGCAGCTCTATCAAGTATATACTTATACTCACAAACACTATATTAGTAGACAGCGGTAGGTAATCCCAGTCAAAAAAAAGGACTTTTTTCCACTTTAATTTATGGCTAAGCATCCAAAAAGTTACCGTGGATATTTTTGAGACACCTTTCTAAAATATTTGATTTGGCAGGATTACAAGTACTAAACCAACTACTCTGTTGCTGTCTTCTCCACGTGTACACTAGGAGCCAGGGATCTCCGAGGCTTGCACACCTACTCTGTTGTTATCTCCTGAGAAGGAGTTAGAAATTAATTGGTCATTTTTTAAAATCTCTCCTTTAAAAGAATATGAAAACTCTGCCAGCACAGTGGTGCAGTGGTTAGCAGCATTGCCTCCCAGCAAGAAGGTCTTGGTTTGGAATCTGGGTAGTCCAGACATGCAATTAGTGGGGTTAAGTTTAAATCTAAATTGGTCATAGATGTGAGTGCAAATGGTTGTCTCTTGTGTTAGCCCTGGGACAGCATGGAGACCTTTCCTCATTTTGCCCTATAAGGTAGACAGATCTACATATGCTCCAGCCCCCCTCACAACCCTGTATTGGATAACTAGAAAAACATGGACCAATGGATGAAATCAAGCCTTCATACAGTAAACAAAGGTTTATCCGCCAAAAAAGTTACCTAACTCTTTGATGATAACTCAATCTTTTTTTTCCTGCAGCAGTGAAATTTACAATTTTTATTTTAGCTTCTGCTTTTACACACAGTCACGACAAGTTATTAATATCACTGCGCTTCTGGTAGAAACCAATTTGCATAGCAGTGCTTATTAATAACCAGCACATACACATGTCTATATGTACTGTATGCATTGTGTAGTTTAGAGTCAGTGTGTTGTGTGCCGAATGAATGACAGAGTGTTGTTTTCTCCTTCATTTGAGGTGAAACTCCCGTAAACCTTTCTGCTGTTTTGCGGGTCATCATGTAACGGGGGCTCCTCTGGAGACTATTGTGATGAATGGACTCTGTCACGCTGTCAGTGTCGTAAAACTAATACAGTGACAGTGACCATTATTGTCCCTTTTAAATGATGGCAACAATTCACAAGTGAAGTGGATTACAGTGCTCTGCCATGGAGCGAGTTTAGGGGGTGTCAGTCTAGACATTGAGTCCGCGGAACACGTTTAAACGGTGTTTCTAACAGATTCTTCACGTGCTGACATTTGAAACGCTCCTAATCCAGAGATGATGACAGCCAGGCTTTCACTTTTGAGACAATGTATTAACATATTGCAGATGAACTGCACCCAGAACATCTGCTGTGTGTCTGGTGCAGATCTCCGTGTACTACAGTGAAGCGCCGCTGGGCTTTTTGCATCATTTCAGATAAACCGATAAGCCCTTTAGTAAAACTTTAATCTGTTTGCAATCACTAGGCCATCATTTTGGTCCTTTAAGGTTTGGTGTTCCTTATATTTTTAGTAAGATTATAAAAAAACACCCATAATACACTCAACCTAAGTAGGCTTCGCTTTCAGTTTTTCATCTATACCTTGATACATTTTAATAAACAGAGGAAAATAATTTGAAATATAAACAGTTAATGCTGGGTTAACCTTTTCTCAGTTTGTCTGATAGATATTTGTCATGTTTATTAATAATGTATCTAAGCAATCAGCAGCCGGTCTGCATGAAGCTGCTGCAAAATGAATCTCCCTTCTACCATATTTTAATGTGAAAGTGCTCAAAATCCAGATCTGTTATCCAGGGAAAGAAGCCTGTTTTTCAGTGATAAGGTATCTACAATTCCAGCGAGCAGCGACTGTCTTCAGTGTCAGTTTGTATTTTTGATTGTTTTACAATTGTTCCAGACAAAATGTCTTTTCCCCATCGAGGTTTTGGAGTACTGTGGGATGTGGCTTTTTTTTTTTGTTTTCCCAACCATGTAGGCTGCTTTTGATGATTTTGTTTTAAGGCTGATTTTTTTTTTTCATGTTTTCCACAAAGCACAGTTGGAATTGCTCTTATTATTAAATGTATTGTAGTCACACCACAGGAGCTTCTTCTCCCTACTGGGCTCTTACAGTATCTGATCTGATGTGCCAACACTTTTCTGGCTACGTGTTTTTGCCATTGTGGGATTTAAAGCTTTGAATCCTGGAAGATCGTCTAGATTTCCCATCTTTTGAGATATTAATAAGAAAATTACTCGTCTCAGAAATGTCATTGTAGGTGTTGCACTGAGGTTTGTAATTTAAGTCGCTGCTGAAGTGCTAAAGTTACCATTAATAGCCATTACCTACTGGCATTGGTGGAAGTATTAAGGAATGAATTTTACTGATCCCCTAGAAAGAGCAGCAGAGAAACATTACACTGTAATCTGTATAAGTTACTCCATGTGAAAAGTGCAGATGGAGAGCAGAGGAAGATTAAAGATGTGATGAATGGAATTTTGTATAGACTGGGACCATGGCCTTAGTTAAAGATCAGATCCCATCTAGATCAAATCTTATCTTTTAATGTCAGGGCTGATGACAGAAGAGAGGAGTCTGAGAGTGATACAGTGTTTCGTCCCTGACAGCAGACCATGAATTGTACAAATTGCTGGTAAAAATTGAAACGCATTGCTCAGTTTTTTTAAACCTGAGCCCTGCAACCATACTGAGGCAGCGCGGGAAATGCCATAATGTGATTAAACACAGAGCTTTGGGAGGCTTTGAAGAAAAAAACTCTAATCTATCAACTGTGGAAAAAAAGCAAAAGGACACCCTTTTGAAAAGGGGGGAAAAATTCTCGCCGTATCATCTAGTGCATGAACATAAAAAATGTCTAAGATTTGTAAGGTTCTGTGTATTGCTTAAAGGAGGGCAGTTTTCTAAGGGCACCATTGTGGGTGGGATGCACATCTGCTATAATTGCTTCATAACAATAGGTTCAGATACAGTGCTGAGTTCACATTTGTTATATTAATTATGGAAATTCTTCATGCAGAACTCTCCTGTTCATTAAAACAGATGTATGACACATTTCCTCTGGATTATTGAGTAGAGGTAAAGACTCAGGTAGAATGCATTATAGCCTCAGTTGTATCATCAGGGACTTAAGCTACCTGTGAGGGTATACGCAGACAAACATTTTCAAAGTGGAAAATGTCTGTTGTATTTATTTATTGTCTTCTTGAGCATCCCTAAACCTAGAGCGATTGCCTAATGTCCCTAAAGTAATCAAGGTTTGAGCTCATCATAATTATTCAATGTAGTAAATATTATCATCCTATCAAATTTCCCATGGCACAATTTCAAGAGTAGCGTTCGGAAGTAAACTTGTATTTTATGTGCGTTCGGAACAACAAAAGGTGCATGCTGATTGAATTTGCACAGGTAGAAAGCAGCGAACAGCAACATCTATTCAGTGAGACAAAAGGCTGCAAATCTCATTTCCCCCCACATTCCTGCCATGTGGAGAGGCATTCACAGGCTGCTCCCTATGAAGATCAGTCACTGTCAGGGGACATACAGGTTGTCAATTGATAATGAAGCACAGTGCTAAGGGCCTTTAGGTTCTCGCTGTCCTAATTACACTGAGTGAGAACTCTCCAGCCTTGTGTTAACATTTGATTTATGTCCTCTGCCTTGTTGAAAAGGAGCAGTGTTAATTGTTTTTACAGATGAACGTCAAACGAGAGGAATCAAGCCTCATTAATTAGAGGGAGCAGTATTTACACATAGCACCTCTTCAGATCTGCATGTTTTGTTCATGAAACTAATGCTAAGGTCAGGAGTACTCGAAGAAAGGAAAGGGTAAACGTTTTTATATTTTTTCCTTTGAGTTTTGAATCACTGAATGCTGCATATCCCCTGTGATGCTTTTATTGCAAACTCTGTCATTTGAAACATACAGATATAGTTTAGCTTTAACCCTTGTATGGTGTTCGGGTCTGTGAGACCCGTGTTCAGTTTTTTTCAAAAGAAAAATTAAACAATTATTTTTTCACGTGTAAATGTGTTGTGTCTTTCCACTCACTCCACTTGATTATAACTGATTTATTTATAACATTTTATATAAAAGAAAAACGAGAAGCACATTAATTCATAAATGTGATCTAACAAAGGTAAAGGGAAAAAATTAACCATGTTTGCTGTTCATATGTCTTGTAATTGGGATGAAGTAAACATCTGTTGAGTAATTTAACATAAAATTGTTTGATAGTGTTAATTTGGAAAGCCAAAACTCTAGCGGGTCCACCAGACCCATGAACACTGGCTGAGTAACAAAAATACGAACACCACACAAGGGTTAAAAAGAAATGTCTTACGACAAGGGTAACCTACCTTTTTTTGCAGCTTTGCAACTGTATCTCATTGTGTTCCTCAGTGGATAGACTTTTCTGGGTTGTCATCACACAGTGCAATTGTAAGCGCTAGTATAATCCATCATAAACACAACTTCAGATGCCAAAACAAAACTGCTCCTTCATGACTCATGAACAGTCATAACATTGCTGTTTGCACATAAACGATGGAGGTGGCTACAATAATCTCACCATCGGTTTGTGAACTACCGTTTTAAAAGCTGAAGTTGAGCTTTTTAGTCTTTGCCATTTTGCTCATGAGTAAGCGATGGATCATACTTAGAAATGGAGGAAGCTGCATGCTTGTAGAGTAGAAACCTGTCAATCTCAAGGTAGCCACAGGATAAAGATATATCTGCTACTTTCCCTTTTTAAATAAAAGTCTTATTTGTAAAATAAAGGTCCTGCTGTATTAAATAAGACTTCAAACTAACATCAGAAACCATTAACTCAAAGGTCATTTTCTCAATTCATTCTGTACAACTCTTTTTTGTAACCCCTGTTGTTATTAGAAAAATGTGGCTGACTTAATATGTCACCTTGGACACAATATCCATCTTTTTTTATATCTGCTTATAAAAAGTTAGCAAATTGTATGCTGACGTGAAATTAAGTTCTTCATTGCTACATTACTACTGTTAATATAAGACATTTTAACGAAATCAGCTGGTTAACAGAGCATGGTAATGTTTAGTGGTGGCATCCATTGATTAATTCAATATAAATTTCACTGTATTATTTTTGTTTTTGATGTGAACAGATTAAAAGAAACTGCTCTTAAATCAAGTGCTTCTTCTAGAGGTTTTAGAGGATCCACAGCAACAAACACAAAGACTTAGATTTTGTAAATTATAGTAAGATACAAAGTGTTGAGTTAACCTTCACTTATTTGCATTTTGCTAGAAAAATGGGAAATAGGTGGAGCAGGTTACTGAAATGTGCAAACACACATTGAAACACACTATATAAGGCGAGAATAGAGTTTGTACAACTCTAATGAGCTTGAAAGTCAATATTTGTTATCACCACCTTTGTTCTTCAACGCAGCCTGAATGAAGGCTTTCTGGTCATTTCTTTAAGTGGTCTTCAGGAATAAGTTCTTTAGGCTTTAGGTCTTGAAGGACGTTCAAAGCTCATCTTTGGATGTTAGATGCCTTATGTTCCATTATCTGTCAAGATGATCCCACACCGCTTCAGTAATGTTGAGGTCCGCGCTCTGGGGAGGCCAGTCCATGACTGATAGTTTCATTGTGTTTTTCTGCAGGTATACTTTTTTGCACTTGCTTTGTATGCAGGGAAAATGAGACAAATGCAGGCTAGAATAAACTAAAAAAAACACCTTTATTTGGTGGTTTACTGACGTCCATGAGCATAATTGAAAATCAGCAAAATTCAAAGTCAGAAGACAGAAGGGAACAAACACGAGGGAACAAATACTGAGATGACAAACAGGAAAGATAAACAGCCACTCTGACAACAACTGAATGAGAGACTGAAGCTATACATACACATGAGGTAATTAGGGAGAATGGAAACGTCAACAACAACAACAACAAGACTAAGCTAAAACTAATTATGAAAACGCTAAAGTAAAACTAGACACTATAGAAAAGACCAACAGCTAACAAAATAAAACAGGAAGTAAGACACAACTAAACAGGGGTAACAGATGAACTTGAACAAGGCAAAAGACAAACACATAAACAACACTGACAGAGGGACAGAAAGGGAACAGAGGGAAACTAACCGAAAACAAACGCCACAAAATCATCAGTAACTTAAACTAACAAGAACTAAGGACTCAACATATAAAGGAATCCCATTAGAATCCCAACTTAAAGCAGGAAAACAAAGATGAAAAGAACTCCCAAAGAAGCCAAAAATAAATCCTACTCAAAACACAACAGTGAACTCACAAAAACTCAAACCCCATGACAATGAATACTCGCCTTCTGGTGAGCTGAGCACGCACACATCTATCTCGTAAACAAGTAGCCTCAACAGTAAATTGGGCTGTGGGATGTTAGGATGAATTCTCCCTCTGTATCATTTATTGATTTTAGATTTCTCTTTTTTTGTATCTGTAACAGTGACACAAGTCTTTTTATCCTTAAAATAAATATACTGCAAGTTTTCCATGACTTTACATTGCAGCAATGATGGAAGTCTTTTTAAATGATTATTTCACAGCTGACTGAAAATAATCCCCTCTTATATTTGTGGTCCAGTGTGAAGATTTTTTTTTTTTCGTGTGGGATTGCTAACAAAACGGTTAATTACTTAGATATGCACGTTTCTGACTCGCTGCCTTTGTGAGGAAAGACTCATGCAAGAAAAAAGAGAAGTATAGGATCCCCAGAACAACTTAATCCCTGACATAATCCCTAACTTTAATTTAGTCAAATTCGTGTTCACACAAATAAAGCCACACAGGAACCAGAGGACTTTGAATCAGCATTTCCCGACAGGAGATGGAGAGTGTGTACTAGTGCTTTGAATGTAATTTCTTTTGTATAGCTGTACTTGATGTCCTTCACGCTGATAGCTATGCTTTTGTGACAGAGAGCATTACCAGAGGCAGCCACACCTAATACAAGATGCAATTACTCCATTATATAGACTGTATATGTTCTTTTATTACAGGCAGACTTGGAGGAATATTGAGCTATGAAGCTCCCGTCCGCCATCAACCAGTTTCACTGAAGCTTTCAACACATTTTATTCTGCTGATTTAAAATCCATTCAGCCTTTAAAAGGAACTGAACACTTGCATGTATCATAGTAAAGCTTGATTCGAAATAGCAAGCTTGGAAAGGATTAGAAGAGATTAGATCATGATGAAAAAGAAGCGTAAGCACTTTAAACTCCACTAAACCTCTTTAAATGAGCATGATCCAACAATTACAAAAAGAGACAATACCTTAGTCTACTGTTCTCCACACCCTTTGGCCTTACTCCAGTTTCAGGTTATGCTGTTTACATGAACCTTTGGTCTGCTGGGTCTGATTATCCCTGCCGTCATGAATAAACCATACAGCAGAATAGTGTGCTCT